>NW_018406324.1:388705-571576 GCF_002113885.1 Mizuhopecten yessoensis
CCACACCGTCTGCGTTAGCCTTGGTACCTATGGTGACGCTGTGGACCATGCTTGGTTGCTGGGTGATGTTTGATGACAGACGTTTGGGAGTGATGAAGGTGGTGACGAAGTCCTTTGGTCAGTTGACCGCCACACCGTCTGCGTTAGCCTTGGTACCTATGGTGACGCTGTGGACCATGCTTGGTTGCTGGGTGATGTTTGATGACAGACGTTTGGGAGTGATGAAGGTGGTGACGAAGTCCTTTGGTCCGTACAGATTTTCTCGGTCTAGGTACTCCAGGTATACCCTCTTGACCAGCTGAAACAACAGAGTCATACTTTCAGGCACTACTACAAATGCTACAGTAGAACTGAGTTATCTAGAACATAGGGGAGGGTGAGTATTTCTCTGTATTTAGTTCTCAACCGACATGTACCTAATCGTTTTCCATACAAAACATAGATGACTTGATCTTTTTGTGGATTGCAAAACAATAATGTAATTTGAGAATCAACCAAATTTCTAATAAAGAAAACACAATTGAATAATCATCCCCTACCTTGAGGATGTAACAGAGAAACCTCCAACCCTCGGGGTGATTTTCTTTGGTTGAAAACCAAAAAACATCGCCCCTCAGGTTGGAGATTTCTCTGTCAGACCCTCAAGGTAGGTGAAGTTTCTATTAGTCTCAGTAATTGCATTAGGTGGTAGTTTTTTATCACAACTTTATGATACCGATTTTCCAAATTCAGGATATTTTTTTACCTACTGACAAGAATAGTAATGTGTAAGAAAAGAACAAGCGAGATTTCTGATTTCTGGCAGCAATCCTATCTATGTACTACATGTACTACATGTATTGGGGAAAATCTACATGTATACAATGTCTGCATGTGTAACCTACCTTGATTCCCCTGGGATGGCCGAGATTGTCCTCTGATTGAGTCTGAAACAAACATTTTATAATGAAGCATTTCCTTATAAAACAATGACTCAATACATTTTAGTGTTTTTGTATATGAAATTCACACACAAAGTCTGAAATGGAATAGTAAACATTTTTAACTTAGAGCTATCCAACAATTAATGGTGTTGGAGGTGTGGGAGACATCTGTATTGGTATAAGTTGCACGGTTAAATCCAGATCTACCTACCACCCCTTATATGAATTCAGTTTCCATTGGTTGGAACTCTAAAAACTGCTTCCCACTTGACTCCCTCCAAATTAAATGTGTCAATGGGTTATAAAATATCTTGTACACAATTTTCACACTTCAAAAGTAGCGATGCATTTTATCTTTTGAACTTTGACGGTGCCTACCAAAATTTAATCAGCTGTGGAATTTAATATCACAGCACTATGACGTAAATGTCAAATAAATCTGTTGAGGGTTTCAGGAGACATCTTGTACTCAAGCTCGGACTCATGGACTCAATCCTGCACAGATAAACTGATCATTATATCCACCCGCCCCCCCCCCCCCCCAAAAAATGTGGGATACCAAACAAAACCCAGACCTGCCATTCAAATCCAGCAGCACAAATCTAGTGAAAGTGCATATCGATGAAATAACAGTACAAAGGGGATATATTATTTCCAGACCTGTGTCAGAAAGCGAAGAGTGAAACCCATCAAGCCGGGGTGCATGTACAACACAAATCTGTTCTCCACCACCGGTAGTGACGGGTGGATCTCCCTGGGGTCAAAGTTAAAGAACTTGCTGCTCTCGTTCTTGTTGGCCAGATTCCCCTTCCACAGGGCATCACCTGCATCCAGGATGAGGGCATTCAACTGGGAAACACTACAGATGGTGTCCGTCTCGAACAGCTCACCAGTGAACCGCCGTTCCTTCACTGATGCCACGGCTCTCTTGTAGCTGAAGGCCAAGAATACATATATAATACTTTCAGGTTATCATAAAACCACATGAAAAGTCAGAACTCTTCCAATTGTACACATACAGGTCAGGCTATACATTTAGGTGCATAATCAAAACGTCAGCATTCTGATAGAAAACATGCACATAAACTTGCAAACTTGTCCGAGCTATATTAGTATGCAATATGTGTACTAAGTTTGAGTTAAATCAACCCAAGGGAACTCAAGTTATCGCACGGAAACCTTGTTTCGGACGACGCCCAAAAAGTAATACCTATATGTCGCCTCGCGTTGCAGCAGGCGACACAAAATTTGGCTCAACGGAACTCCAGCTATAAGCCAAAATGTCTGCACTGCTTTAAAGTTAGTTATACAATTTAATTTAAATGCCTATATCATCACTATCTAAAGTATGAACAAAACAGGCCTATAAGAACACCATATATAGCCTGGTGTCTCAGCCAAACGCTGGGCTACATATTGTCAAATCCACCCATATATAGCCTTGTGTCTGAGCCAAACGCTGGGCTTCACATTGTCAAATCCACCCATATATAGCCTTGTGTCTCAGCCAAACGCTGGGCTTCACATTGTCAAATCCACCCATATATAGTTATTAACAAAAGAAGTCAGGTTTGTTAGTTTTTAGAAAAGTGTTGCACAAGTTCAAGACAAAAGATGAGGAAACGGGGTGAAAACCTTTCTAATAAGGATAAAGGTAACTGTATTTATATGATTGCAAGTGAGAAAACTGATAAATAGTCTGAACTACTAACATGGCATGTTGTCCTGTCCTGACACATACACAAAATAAATTTTCCCCCAGGCCCCCTAGTCAATAGAATTAAGAAAAGTATGGGACTTACTTGCATAATGTGGAGCAAACACTGGATATTCCCATGCCGTTTAAACAGGTGAAGGGCACTACGAAGGCTGAAGACAGGAGGGGGCTGAGATGGACAAACGGCACACGGTAGTTCGTCTCCAGGCACGACACCTACAACAGATAGACTTTGTATTGTTTCAAGTAAATCACTAGAAATATGTTACTCATCATTTGAGTGTAAGAGGACAAAAGGTCTGATCCTAATAAAACCCATTCCATCTAGAAACCTTTCCCAAGTTTTTGAATGTATTGAGCCACACTAACTATTTTGATTAGTGATCATTGCATTTCTTTTTTCCTCAAAATTGAAAAGGGCTACATATGGAAATTGGTGTCACAGAGATTTTTTTTTGGTCAAATAATGACTTGCTATCTCATAATAACGACATTCCATAGCTATCTCGTAATAACGACATGGTGCTATCCTGTAATAACAACTAACTACGTCGTTTTACAAGATAGTAAGTTTTTATTACGAAATAGCAATAAGTCGTAATTACCAGATAATAAGTTGTAATTATGACAACTTTTTACCATATAATAAGTTGTAATTACGACATTTTTTTTGTCTCAGTAACCCTTACCAGCTATTGTAGCTACATGATACCAGAAACTCTTTTTTATTTTTACTGGAACCAAGGTCCGTAGGAATCGGGAAAATTTTGTTACAGAGTGATGAAAATTGGGAAAAATTAAAACCAGTCGGGGATTCACACTGTTTATTTCTATTCATAACTGACAAATAAATGTACAGTTAAATACATATTTCATGCATTTCATGCAAATTATTAGTCTGATGTTATAAAGAGGAAATATATATCAAAATTGTATGACTCTTTTTTTCCCCAGATTAAATATACTTTAAAGGTATTTTGAGAAAAACACTGCCTTTTTTCTATTCCCTCTATTGGAAATGAGGCAAAAATTTGATCTCAAATATACTGAAGTACACACCTCCTCAAAGAAGCTGAGAGCACAGAAGAGGAGGAGATTGTGATTGGCCTCTAGCCTAAGGCCAGTGATACACAGCTGACTAATGTAATCCATCAGGTCCGTGATGGTTCCCTGGGGGTCACACTCCTCACGGTCCTCCTGGAACAGTGTGTAGCTGGCAACAGAAACAAATACTTTTATTTAATCTCATTTGAAGCCTGAAAGGATAACATGTATGGGTTAGACTAGAAATGTATGTGTCGGATCTCCAGCTCTCATGCTTAAGAACCAAGGCAAAGTCACTGAGATCAAAGTTACAACAAGCCATTCAAATTGATATTGATATGCCCTGCTTTGACCATCATGACCAGATACTGACAAAGTCAATGGACGGTGAAAGGTAGGCCGAAACCAGCATTTGATGCATGGGTTGAGATGTACTATCTAACATGCATCTATGGTCCAAGTTTGGTTGGTCTAGCATTTATACTTTCAGAGCAACTAACTTTAACGCAAAAACTTAATGTTGACGCCGTCGCTGGAAAAGCAACACCTTCGTGGCGACGAGACAATAATGTTGTGCAACATATTCTAATCACAGTTCAAGGTGCAAAAACATGGTAAGTTGAGTGACCCTAACTGCAGTACTTAGTACATAAACACAAAACCTTAACTGATTGGAGGTTTACACGGACAAGGGTAGCACTATATGCCGCACACCACGCCATGGCATAAAGATGTTGTCAACATTTATGAATAAAAACAAAATCTCCATGTAAACAGATGCCATGGTACAGACAAGAAACCATCACAAGAAACGAGAAACTAGAAACGGACGGACGGGAATCGCCAATCTACAAGCCCTGATTGCTTTGCAATCGGGACAAAAAACAAGTAGAACAAACACACTTCTAATTCATGCTTTAACAAAGCCATAGCTGTCCTGTTTCTGTTACAGAATTGTCTCACGTACACCACACTTCTTGTCCCTTGGGGTTTGTTATAAACATGTTGAATGTATCAGTATTTATCAATGAGGTCAAACTTCTATACAGGGCCTTAAAATGATTGAACTTTTGTCAGCATCAAAATTAGTGTCACATGTTTGCATGTAAAATAGAAGAAAATAACGAGCAGTCAAAGAAAAACCTCAGGAAAGTCATCACTGTTTATAAAAAAATATATTGAACAAACAAAATTAGCGATAACCATCAATATTTAGTAAAACAAGGGAGACAACTTACTGACAGGATGGTTCTCCTGCCTTTCCAGACTTGGCATGTTCTTGCTTTTTTTGCACCCATTCCATGTATCTAGGCCATTCATTGGCCGCAAAGTTCCTCACGAGCAGGGTTAGACAATGAACAACTTGGCACTGAAATTAATAGAAATATCATATGACCTATATAGTGTTTCATATTTTAATTTTGACTTAAAAGTTTGTGTGCAAAATATATGACATGGATCGCAATGAGAAACATGGTAATCGTGTGCTAAAACTGCACTTTGGAGGAAACAGCAGATAAATTTTACAACCAACACAAAAATAAAGAAAATAATCGACATTTACTCACCTTAAAATACACAGATGAACAGCAGAACAGCTTTCTCAAAGGTTCAAGTATATTATCATTCAATTCTGTAAAAAGGGAAAATAAAGAAAGAGATGAAAAATATCAAAATTGATAATTTAGGGACTAGCAAATACAAATGTCTTTAAAGGTGAACTAGATAATATTTAAGGCACATGCCTGTAAACCCTAACTTAAGGATCCCTGTCCCACTACACTTAGGTTTTTCCTATATGTAGTAACCTCCCCTATACTTCCGTTTCGATGTAACTGTAGAACGGTGTCTTTTTTAACACTCAGAACACTGTTGTTGATTATAATTTGTATTTCATCTTTATCATTTCTCATGAAAGTCCTACAAGGTACGGTTTTCTTGTTAAAAATAATTCATCAAAGCCGAAAGTCTTGCCGAAAAAAGTTTCTGATTCTTAGTTACAATGTTTGGCAGTGATACTGGGATCTTTAAAGCAGACAGTTTTGAAAAGAGTGAGATTGGCCTTCCAGAGAGTGAGATTATGACATTGTTGCACTGTGATGTTGTTTTCATTTTTTTTTTTTTTGCCTGGCTACAGACTATAGATCTGATAGTGCTGAAAACTTACTTACGAATATATACACACAACGCTGATGCTTTAACTAAAAACCTATCGGTAATTCTGAATTTTCAGACCCGAGACCTGGCTTCAAACATGCTTCCAAAGCTACAGATCTAACACTAAGCTACAAACTCACCTCCAAATGTACAAATCTTACACTTAGCTACAAACTCACCTCCAAATGTACAAATCTTACACTAAGCTACAAACTTACCTCCAAATGTACAAATCTTACACTAAGCTACAAACTTACCTCCAAATGTACAAATCTTACACTAAGCTACAAACTCACCTCCAAATGTACAAATCTTACACTTAGCTACAAACTCAGCTCCAAATGTACAAATCCGACACTTAGCTACAAACTCTCCTCCAAATGTACAAATCCGACACTTAGCTACAAACTCTCCTCCAAATGTACAAATCCGACACTTAGCTACAAACTCACCTCCAAATGTCCAAATCCGACACTTAGCTACAAACTCACCTCCAAATGTACAAATCTTACACTAAGCTACAAACTTACCTCCAAATGTACAAATCTTACACTAAGCTACAAACTCACCTCCAAATGTACAAATCTTACACTTAGCTACAAACTCACCTCCAAATGTACAAATCCGACACTTAGCTACAAACTCACCTCCAAATGTACAAATCCGACACCTGGCTACCAGCTGTAGGATTTCTGATCGGAAGTCCAAACCATTCCATGTACTGAGAAACCTGGACAGGAAGTGATCCACTGCAGGGAGGCCTTCCTATTGATATAAAAAAAACTTATTTAATTTCAAAGCAAACACAGACCAAAATAAACTTTTCTCATGTTGTATACCTTATATTATAATTAATTGTTTTGAACCCAAAAACCAAAACAAAATGTTAATATAGGAAATGTGTCGTGAAATATTCAATTTTTTATTTGACAAGCTTAACAGGTTTAACAAATTCTCATTTTGTTGTACCTCTTGTTCTATTGCAAAATAAAACTCAAACCAAAATATTGAAAATAAAAAAAACATACCCTGATATTTTTTTGTACAACCAAACACCATCTTAAATATATAAAATGTGTGAGACCAGACAAGTTTTCAAAATCAACATATATACAAAATAATCTATAAAGGAGAGGTTCGCCCAGCGACATATTACATATATAATCCTTCCCCAGTAAATTCAATTTTACTCCGTATTAACCTTGCTCTTTATGGTGGAAATACTATGTAAACTGTGTACTTGTATTTATCATCATGGTGAGTTTGCCCTTAATATTGCAGACAAAACTATGGTGAACATTTCTCGTATTTCATATATGCCAGAGGACCAAACAAGTAAATAAATAAATAAATGAATATTAAACATTTGATAAAGTGCCCTATCTAGCTATACACATAAGCCACTCTAAAGCGATTTACAGCACAAAGATATACAATTTATACAAGAAATACAAACTACTGTTTGATAAATAGGGTATTCAAGACATACAAGTTATTAAAGTTTAATTCCATCTAATTGTAATGTTCACTGTAGGAGTATTATCAGCTGAGAAACAATTGATATGCATCAATAAGAAGTGATTACTTGGAGGAAGTCTGTGAAATCTATCAGTTTGACGAGTAAGGCTTTGGTGATCTCTGTGTCGACAGCATTCCAGCTGTTGTCAAGTATCTCTGAAACACAAGAAACAGACAGCATTGAGTAAAGGTTTTACAGCAGGGCTATATTTTGATGTAATTGACCTGTGTGACATGTTGATATCAAGGTTTAAAATAGTAGTCTTAACATGATAACTTGCTATATTTGTTTAATATTTTTCATTACATTTGAGGAAAGATATTTTCGCGATAATAATTCGGAAATATAATGCATTTTGAAAATAAAATAAAACCTGTGTAGACCTCCATAGAAGGGCAGCATCATGGAGGGAGGATTAGTCAGGGGACATAATATCAGTGATATTTTCCATCAGAGGGCAGTATTTTATGGGAAGTGACAATATCAGAGTGATACAACTTTAAAAAGTCTTCTTTTTTTTTTACACACAGGAACAATCAGTCGGTTTTACAATGATGGAGAAGATCTAGAAAGCCTACCATCAGTGAGTTTGGCTAGTAAATATAACCAGATATCAACAGAGCTACATTTTCATGTAATTGACCTGTTCGACATGTTGATTTCAAGGTTTACATGACAAGTTGCTACATTTATTTAATTTTTTAATGACATTTCAGGGAAGATATTTTTTGCCAGTAAAAATAAAGGCTGTATTTTGAAAATAGGTGTAATGTGTAATCAGCACCTTGAGACAACATCAGAGAGCTCAAACAATGAAGTCTTGTTTTACACAGGAACAATCAGTCATTTATACCAGAAGTGAGATGACACCCTACCATCTGTCAGTGTGGCTTGTAACCAGTAGGAGAATCGCGTGGTGGCGGTCTGGTCACGGGTGTAAGACATCATATGTTGGCCAAGTTGACTCCGCAGTACTGATCCTATCTGACTGGGGAACTGACAACAAAGGCATGGAGCTTATAACAACTATGCATAGAGAACTACAGACAACATAAACAATGTACTTATTTTTAAAGTCTTAATCAACAAAACATAGGAATACACTGTTATTTTGTCACCAAATGCCATCACTTTAGTTATTTTTAAGAAAGGTGTATTACAAGTAGCTCTGTTTTGACTGACTTGTCCAGATTAGTCACTTAAACTCCAATGCCCTAAACGAAACCATCGGGGATGTCCTGATACAGCTCAAATTAGAAACAAGATTTCCCAGAGGCACCCACCATCATAAGACCTTCATTAGTTCTACGTAAGCTTTTTTTCTGATATCTTGGATTTATAGTCTTATCAACATTAAATGCATCCGAGAGTTTTCTTTCAAAGTGAGGTCATTGTTTGTTTTTTGAGAAATAGCGATAGTGAACTTGTTTTTCTCCAATCAGTTTCAACTCTCAAAATCCAAAATGGCTGCATAGCGGTCAATTCGTTTTCCCCCCAAATTAGTCTCAATATCAAACATATAAAATTATGGACAAAGTGGAATCTACATATGTAATTTGTGAAAGACCTGTCAAGTACTTCTTGAGGAATAGCGATAACAAGAATTTCTCGAGCAATGATTTCTTCAGTGTTGTATGATAAACCGAATCTTATACGTACTCATGAGTATATGATTTGAATTTGATCAAATCTGTGAAAAGGTACACAATTTTTAATATACAGTTTGTTCAACAAATATTATTTTAGATCAAAAGTTTCCCCCAAGACCTTCCATTATTTAAGGAGTAGCTTCAGTCAAGCTTACCTCAATTCGCTCAACGTTTTCCAGAATACACTTAAAGTCAGTGATCTGTACAAAGGGCACCTTGTTGTTTTCTAATGCAGTGAGGATCTCCTCCTTTGGTGTGTTGGTTTCTCTGGTGGTGTCGGAGTGGATTGTGGGTACTGGGTCTGTTTTCCGTCGTTTGGTTCTCTGAATTTATATACAATGAGTTAAGGTTTGTCCTTTGTGGGCTTAGGAGAGATGAGGTTTGTTTTTTTGTAAATTTACAAAGGGGAGATGTTAAGATCTCTGTATATAAGGAAGCTGACAATTATCGTTAATACATGTGCTTTTTTTTTACCTTATTCTGTAAACTTTCACATGCTTTACATAAAATATATAGCAGGTATAAAGTTTCTGTAGGTATATGATAGCAGGCATTATATTGGAAGCAGCTTATTCTTAACATTCAATGCTTGTCCAATTCTCCATTAAAAATAAACTTAATACTTTTGGTCTGTTCATGAGTTGAGTAGATAACTTACAGGCATTTGTCTGCTATTCTGTACAGACTTGAGTTGAGTAGATAACTTACAGGTGTCTGTCTGCTATTCTGTATAGACTTGAGTTGAGTAGATAACTTACAGGCATCTGTATGCTATTCTCTATAGACTTGAGTTGAGTAGATAACTTACAGGCATCTGTCTGCTATTCTATACAGACATGAGTTGAGTAGATAACTTACAGGTGTCTGTCTGCTATTCTATACAGACTTGAGTTGAGTAGATAACTTACAGGCATCTGTATGCTATTCTCTATAGACTTGAGTTGAGTAGATAACTTACAGGCATCTGTCTGCTATTCTATACAGACATGAGTTGAGTAGATAACTTACAGGTGTCTGTCTGCTATTCTATACAGACTTGAGTTGAGTAGATAACTTACAGGCGTCTGTCTGCTGTTCTCTATACAGACTTGAGGTGAGTAGATAACTTACAGGCGTCTGTCTGCCATTCAATACAGACTTGAGTTGAATAGATAACTTACAGGCATCTGTCTGCTGTTCTCTATAGACTTGAGTTGAGTAGATAACTTACAGGTGACTGTTTGCCATTCTATACAGACTTGAGTTGAGTAGATAACTTACAGGCGTCTGTCTGCTGTTCTCTATAGACTTGAGCTGAGTAGATAACTTACAGGTGACTTTTTGCCATTCTATACAGACTTGAGCTGAGTAGATAACTTACAGGCGTCTGTCTGCTGTTCTCTATAGACTTGAGGTGACTGAGAGCCAGAGTGGATTCACAATTGGTCGGTTCATTGTTCTCTTGGACCTTTCGTATCAACATCTCCCACTGTTTGTCTCGTGAGGGGAAGAACAGCTGCAACACCAGACAACATCAGCTTAACTTGCAAAAGATGCAGATTTGAAGAAATATAACTGGTACAATCAACTTCAAACAGGTTGAAGATATTGTTATTAGATTGATAATAATTAACAGAGGACCCCATATCAACAGGAATTGTCATTTAAAGCTTTTAGGAGTGTAAGGTTAACCTTGACTAATAGTCCACGGGTAAGGACAGGCAGCCAAGTTATATGATTATTGTCATTGCCATGATTTTGCTGCCAGTCAAAATAAGTTTTTTGTGGTAATGACTAAAGATTGGTTTCTACTTACATTTGGCAATATTTCATTCTTTGAAAGATATAGTGTTTTCTTAAATCAAGTATCATAGATCTGGAATTTGTAATAAAAACTACCCACTTTGGGTACTAAATTTCTGAAAAAAAAAGTGCGCAAATTACATGGGTTTTTACAGTACAAGTGAAAGGAAATTAGCAGAATAATTAGAGTATAAACTATGATGATAATTTGTTAAGAAATGAAGACAATAAAGTGATGACAATGGATTGGGACAGGAATACAGAAAATCAGTGGTAACCAATCTATTAGCATTTGAACAAAACTCAGAAACAAAGTAGACCATCAGTAAATCATCCTGGTAGGTGTAAATGCATACTAACCCTTGACCTCTTGGGCATCACTACAGACATCATGTGTGGGTAGTAGAGCTGGTATATCGCCAGGAGTCCTGTCAGGTATGGCTGTGCCCCCTATATAGATCATGTATCAATATTATCATATATCAGTAAGGTATAGGTATGGCTGTGCCCTCTACATAGATTATATATCAATATTATCATATATCAGTAAGGTATGGCTGTGCCCTCTATACATAGATTATATATCAATATTATTATATATCAGTAAGGTATGGCTGTGCCCTCTACATAGATCATGTATCAATATTATTATATATCAGTAAGGTATGGCTGTGCCTTCTACATAGATCATGTCTCAATATTATTATATATCAGTAATATTTTTCATCATACATTTCACAATGCC
The DNA here is from genome assembly GCF_002113885.1 of Mizuhopecten yessoensis. Taxonomy (NCBI): domain Eukaryota; kingdom Metazoa; phylum Mollusca; class Bivalvia; order Pectinida; family Pectinidae; genus Mizuhopecten; species Mizuhopecten yessoensis. The sequence goes on from NW_018406324.1 coordinate 400,242, forward strand.
TGTATATTATGCATTTGGCAATTTTTTTTCTAATGATCATATTATTATTAGTTGTAGTTACCAGGTAGTTTGAACAATGGTACACATTTGTTAAAAAGTCATTGATCCATAGTTATTGTCTGACATACTCTTACCATCTTGTTCTGTATCATGAGGAGACGGCGGACACGAAACAATCGTACATCTTCCTTCTGAGTCAACAGGTAGAGTAGGTGACACACATATGGCATCTATAATGTATTATAATAGTTATAACAGCTGTAGAATATCCATGTATTGTGTACAGGTCACTGTGCAGTGAAGTTTGCAGAGTGCATTCATGAACATATGGAGATATTTATACATATTGATGTTTTGCACACCAAATTATTTATTTCCGAGCAAGTTGGTATCCGATATCTTTATGTCATGATCTGCACATGGGCAGATCAATTAAGAAAAGATATTTAAGGAAAGACCCTTGTTGCACAAATAGCAATATGATCTATGAATTTTAGTTTAAATTTTACATGATATCAGTATACATCTGTACCTGTAATACACAAGTCTACATCTAGTTTTATCACATAATGATCTGTTATCCAGTGAATATACCAATGTCATATATTTTTGTATGTAATTGACAAGCTATAGCTATCAGCCCTGTGATTTGTTGTAAGTTCAAATTGGACAATTCCAATCTAGGACAAGTACATGAAGTCACGGCAGGCTATTAGCCAGCCACCTGTCCACCTGTCTTTTTGACAGGCAGTTTTCTGAAAGGGACCTTTTTTGACAGGCAACTTTCCGCTATATAACCTTACTATTATACATTTGTATATCAATTTCGACAGGCAGTTTTGTAAAATTAGTTATAATATCAACGTTTTGAACTGGGACATTGGAAATCCTGGCTAAAAGCCTGCTTCACAGACTTACGCACTGGAGTCAAAATGGCGGCTTTTTACACTTCAAGGTTGCATCAAATTTGTCGTTTTACACAAATAATGCCACAAATCTTGATTATGTGAAAAAAATGATCTTACACTCATTTTCATTTCATATGAAATTGGTCATGACTTTTTCATTTCAGCTCCCCTAAATTGAACTAGAAAATGTCTGCAAGACAAGAATACCCCCAATCACCATGTGAAATTAGCTTCAGTGTTTGATGTTCTATAAATAGTTACAACTACTTTGATCACGGGACGGCATGGGTAACACTATATGTGTTCCCCCCTTATGGCAGGGGGGACAAACAAATTTTTAGACTCGTTTCATAAATCTCATGAAATTGAAACTCGTCTAAGATCCTATATATCTAAGGACTCTGAGGTAGAATATAACATCTTTCATTATCTATATTTTACCATACATCTGTAGTACACCTACCATGGTCTGGTTTTCCAGGAAGTAGAATATTATACCATACAGCTTGTGCAGGTTCTCTTTCTTGTCTATGTAGTCATACACAACCAAAATCCATCGCAGGAAAAATGTCTGCAAAAGTTTACATTGGTTTTTAGATACAAATTAATAATTAATAACAGCATTTCTAACAAAATATTTTACAAATATTATAGGAAGAAGGATAATGGTTGAAAATATTTATGTCCACAGAGATGACAAATATTAGTGCATTATTTCAAGAACTACGTGAATAACCTTTTTTGTGTCTTAGAAACACACTTAATCATTTTTTTGTTATTTTTAAAAGAAAGTCTCTGGGACCCAATGAGGGTATATTCATATCATTCGTTATGTTGATAAATAAATCCAATTCAATTTTACTATTAGCAAGGTCGTTTTCTCCTATGAGATATTGTTTGATTTCCAAAAGGTTGTGTTTTATAAAAGGCTAAAATAATTAAGTGTTTAGTAATTTTTTGCCTAGCTATAGGTGGCTAGTTTAAAGATTATTTTACCCAAATTTACAAAATGATACCCATTCTCCGAAATCAAAGACTGACCACTGATTTAGGGTTTTTACACTAACCAGTCTTACTTGGTAGTCCACAGTATGAGTTGAATAGATTAATTCGCAAGTCCAAATGACCAGTTAAGTTTGGTGATTTACTAGTCCTTGCAGAAATCCACTAGCCTCGGACTAGAGGACTGGTGTTATTGTCAAACCCTGCAGTGCTACACTGTACCAGGTAATACAAAAGGATGTGAGTAACTTAAGTGAATTTTGTTTCATTGTTTGTGTTTTACGTCCTATTAACAGCTATGGTCATTTAAGGATGTGCCAAGTTTTTGTGGTGGAGGAAAGCCGGAATTCTCAGAGGAAAACCACCAACCTACGGTCAGTACCTGGTGACTGCCCATGCAGGCCTCAAACTCGTGACCCAGTGGTGGAGGGCTAGTGGTAGCAGAATGTCAGATGCCTTAACCACTTGGCCACTGCGGCCGCCCAGTCAGTTAAGTAACAGCACTAGGAGTAATACAGAAGAGTGATCACCTGTATCCTGATGGAGGGTTTATTTGTACACATGTGTGAGATGGCATTTATCACCGCCTGTTCTGGTACCACTGTGGAGGGAGTCAGCGCACGAATCAGTCGCGCACCTACAGAGTCCGCTGAAAATCAAATAACACAAAAAAAAAGTCAGATAACAGTAGAAGATAATGCAAAGTTGAGGTTGTTTTTTTTTAATTGGAAATACCTAGAAATGCATGTTAAGAGTAAAGTTTCAATATGATTAAAACACAAATCATCATTACTTTGGTAAGATTTTTTCTTAAGTTATGATGTGTTGTATTTTTGTTTTGTTTTGTTTTTTCAGTGTTTGGGAACCACTAAATGTAAAAACTAAAAATTATCAAGTAATAGGCAATTTAACAGGAAACGCACTGTCAAAGAAAACTTCATATGTTTCAAACAGAGTCAAACAAAGTGTGATACAGATGTGCTTATGATAAATTATGTTTCATTAAAAAAACACTTTTTATACCTTTTCTTTTAAACTTGAGATCTTACTTCCCAAAATGAATGTCTTTTCTGTTTGAAAACCCCCCCCCCAAAAAACCCAATTGTTTTGAAAAACATTTTATGAAAAGATAATTGATCTAAAGTTGGAAAATAGTCAGCAAGTAGTCTGATTGCCACTAATTGAATTTATTAAAGGGCAAAGAATGTTTACACCAGTTACCATTTACAATTACAAAAGTATAGGCTCAAACATTTTCTTCAGAAAACTGCTACAAATACCAAAAGATTCAAAGTCTATTATGGTTTCCAACTGGCAGCATCAATAAAAGCTTACGGATATTGGTGTTGGCTGCAGCGTCTACCAGGTCTGTGATGTACTCAGCAGGCAGTCCCTTGGTCTTAGACGTCTCCTCCAAAAGCTCCAGAGCTGTCTGCAGATTGATGTTGTTTTTAACCTTGACACGCTCTTTCACTGTTGTTACAAAATAAATCAAAATATGAAATCAATTTGAAGAAAAGAGTACTATTGGGGAAGTGCAATATGTGTTTTCCATGCTGTATGTGTAGCATCCACTTAGACCAATTTTATACCAAATACATATACTTGAAATCCTTCTGATGCATGTACGCTTGTAAAACTAAGACATTGTCTGAAAAACTGAAACATAATTCACTGTACTATTTAGTAAAGTTGAATTATTTCTAGGATGTGGTGAAGGGGGGAAACATATTACACTTAATTTCACTAGCTGAGGTTTCAGTACCTCAAGCAATGATGTATTGGTACTTTGGCTAGGAAACAATTTTATGGAAAACATCACAAATAACACAACACAATACACAGATCTTGCTGAGCCAAATTGTGTGCAGGCAAATGTGGCTGTATATAAGCAGACCTGGCTATATATAAATCAAATTTGACAAATGTAGACAAACAAGTCATATGTGGTCGCAATAATATTATGCAAATCGAAAAAAATGGATGAACAATGCGAGTCAGTGAAACTAAAGATTTTTCCGGGATGCTTTTCTTTGAAAGAATATTTAAACCACATTGAATGGACACACACACTGTACTTTGTTGCTGATAATATAAGACATGTGTGTTGATATAAAAAAAGTAAACAATGGAATTTAAACAAGTCAATGGGACTCAATTTGTTGTTGAGTGATAAGACAATTGATTTCATTCGTCTTAAAGACATTTTTCCAATATTCATGAGGTTGATATCATGCTCGAGTGAAGACTCTCCAGTCCTACTCTAATATTTTATTTCATATTTTAATTTTTGAATCATTGATTTCCTGAACTTTACCAGCCAGTGAGACTGAGGTGTTTGCTTGTGCATTACTTCAACCTCAATTATGAGTATAGGAAAAGTAACTGAGAAAATGTTGAAAGTCAGAAAGATCAAATTGAAGTGTTTTCATAGAAAAATGAAGATCATGTCTGCAGAAAAAGGAAAATACATTTTGTGTGCTAGGAAAGTTTGTGAAAGATTTTTTTTGACATTAAGAGCTTTCTGCTATTCTCTTATAAACATATCTTTGAAGGCATAATAGCAATTTTACAGAGAGTTGATCTCAACCCTAAGATCATATCTTATATTAGTCCCTAAACATCAGGATAGCTCCAAACAAACAAATCGTACCCAATTCTCTAATCTCTGTGATTTGATCTGATAAAGGAGGGAGGGACTCAAAAAAGTATGACTCATATTTTCTTTGGAAGTGGGAATCAAGGGATTATAATTAAAACACAATCACCAATTCTATATAACACTATCAACGTCCCACATTTTTTCCAAATCAATGTAAATAAATAATTACGCGATGCTACACTACATGTACATCACCCACGAATATTCATATTTTTTATTTTTCGGATTTTTCTTGAGCAGAGATGAGAAATATGTCTCAATTAAGTGCTGTCGGGGGACAGTCTGTAACTGTCAGAACACCACTAACTCTGTCTATCGCCCATCAACAATTTAACTATTGTTATCCCCTGTGTATCTTTTATGCTCTCTAGATCTCTCATGACAGCTTCTTGTTTGTTTGTGTGGTTTTAAGTCCGCTTAACTAACGAGTAGTTCAGTTATCCAGCTGACAACGAAATGTTAGGATAGCGAGTAGGAGGGATAGAGTATGTGGTGAATAGAGAGAAAATCATGACAGAATCTTCAACTTGTTTACCTAAAAGTAAAAATGACAGGCAATTTGGGTACCGAAACATCTTATCAAAGATTGTAACATCCGTGTGGGGAATTGGGACTTAAACTTATCACCACTTGAAAGCACATATCGAATATGTATACCATTTTTGAAATAAAGAACAGCATTGTCCAGATTATTCGACGAACTTCGTCTTTTTCTGCTTTCTCTTCTGGTCTGTTTATTTTTCGCGCTGTCCATTTTGGAAAAGTCAGCGTAAGTGAAATTCACCGGCGTTTGCCTTGAAAACAAACGCACATGCGATTGTGATTTTGAACCTGTTCAGGGTAGATAACTCTGATTTTTTTCCCAAATTCCCTGTCAACATGTACACAAACGCGAGGAAAGCTACAGCATGATATTGAAATTGACGAGTGCACGATATACAATACTTGAACTCTGATTGAAGGGTTTGCTCCCATTACATGTAATTACTATGGCTGCAGGTTCGTGAAGAAATTTTCGTATTTTTTAATTATTTCAAACCACAGGTGCTGGACACTGAATGATGTGTAGTATATTATACTAACAGTGACTAATACTGACTATTATACTGTTATATAGTATATATATACACATCATATTATTACTATTAGCGTGTCCAGCACCTGTGGTTCAAATCATATGTACTGTTAGGAATCTGATATTCACAGTAGCGTTGCTAAAAACAGTTGACTATAAATAAACAAATAAAAAATAAGAGAAAATGCCTTAAAATAACCAATCGCTAAATCAGAGTTATTTTCTATAACTATTTTTAAATAAGGCCCCATGAATAGACTAGTATGCTTTTTTTTATCTTACTATCTTTTCTATCATTCCTATCTTCAAACACAAAATCATCTTTTTCATTGGTGTTAACCTGTTAACTATAAATGCATTTATTTCAATTTAACTGATGTGCTAAACCACTAAACGTGTTATCTTCATTGTTAATGAAGTATTTATTGATAGGTGATATTTTCACCGTAAATACAACTACTCTTAATTTTCTTTCAATCTTTATACTCTTAGTTGTCATCGTGTTTTCAAATATTGTCTGAATTAAAAGATCCCCGTACCACTGCCAAAAACTGCAACTATGCTCTGGAATGTTTTACTGACATGACTACAGCTTTGATAAGTCATTCTTAATTAAAAAGAAAAATATATCTTATTGGGCTTTTATGAAAAAAATAATAAAGGAGAAGTTTATAAACAGATAATCAACAACAAGATGTTTTGTCAGTAATTATTCTTACTTTTCTTCCTGATATATGAGTCATTTACAGCTTGAGTGTAATTGATCCAGCAGGGCTAGATTGGGATTTGAACACTGGACCTAATAGTTTGTTAGCTGTCATTCTAAGCGACAGCTACCTGGTAGAACTGCTCTGCAGTAATATCCAAACAAAATTAAGGGGAGGTTACTGGTATATGTACAAAAATAACCAAAAACATTGCAGATTTTAGCTTACCTGGAACAAATTGTCTTGTGGTAATATGGTATCTGCTGCCCATTTGTCTATATCAACCTTTAACTTAAACAGCTTCTCAAGAGCTGAAAGACCCGAGGTCATGATATTTGGGTCAATTAAGCTAGAACTGGGATGGTGTGCCATAAAACCCCTCATATGAACAATCTTGACCTTCCATAGTCACCAGTCCAGGGTCAAATAAGTTAACACATAAGTAAAGAACAATCATGTCTAAAGTCATAATACTTGTGTAAATTTTAATACATTGTGTTTAGATCAATCATCAACTTAGGGGCCGACCAGGGTCAAAGGCCTTAGATATGGATTGCTATAAAATTTCCTTATTAAAATGACCTTAGCCTTCTTTCATGGTCACAAGGCTGCAAGGGTCAAATATAAGCTAAAAATTTAAAAGCTTCTTTGTTGTAGGTTGTAAGTTTTATACAGATTATATATATAATTATATACTGTTAATTATGATAGACTGAATGTAATCAAATTTGATCATGAAATGTAGATATAATTGATGCTGTTGATTATTCTTACATCCTTCAAATGCATAAGGCACATTTTCGAAATGTGGTGCTTATACACATGCCGTGGTACAAAATCCATAATGTTTGACAATAACATCAAAATTGGAGGGAGCTAGAATCTTAATCTGGCTCCTTGTTAATGCCTATGACAATTAAGGGCTAGCTCACTTAACAAGGGAATATTTGAAGCTACAATAGTATTTTTGTGGAGAAGGGAAGTACTTGTTGTAGTTGATGTGGACTAGGTCAAATCACTGATAGTGATAACTAATTGGTAAGTGTTAAAACATCTATAACTCATTTGTTAAAGCGTCAGAGGAATCTAGGATCAAAACAAGTCAATGTGACATTATTCAGAGATAAGTCTTTATCCTTACTTTATTGTATAGTGGATGATGATGCGCTTGCCAAGTTTCTGACTCGAGTGGCAGACAAGATGGATGAGGAAGCTGCAAAGCGGGACCAAGGCAAGAAAGAGACTGAAAGTCTTAAACAGGAAGCAGCTGCCATGCTTGACCTTGACCTTGATGAGTTCACATTTGAGGTCGGCACACAATCAGGTCCCCTGGACTTATCTGGTAATGCAGCATCTGGAAATAAGTCAGGATCTACACACCCGAAGGAAAAAAGCGGTAAATACTATAATACAAAGCTAGGATCACTAACATTGACCAGTTAAAACCCCAGAGACTGGATGTTATAATGCAAGGCAGATTTCAAATATATTTACACAGAGACTTGAGGTCGCGATTGGTATTAAGACTGTGGCTGCTATATCTTTTTGATATTTTTTTTAATTCAAGACATTATATATATGTTCTACATTAAAGAGAGGAGTTCTATGAGCCCTTGACCAGTGACCACAATAAAGGTTTTTGTGCAAGTTTTATTTGGGAAAGAAGTCATGACTGAAATTTCAAGAGACACCAACACACATACAAGTTCATTCTTGATTTTACAGAAAATCTTGGCTCTTATATGGTATTCCGTCTTTGCGTATTGCAGAGTTATCTTCTCTTGTGAGCAGGTATTGATTGTTACATCACCTAATCACTAGAGGAACCTGATGTGTGATACGATGTCATGTTTGTGTTCCAGTATGTGTTTCAGTATACCTAATCACTAGAGGAACCTGATATGTGATAATGACATGTTTGTGTTCCAGTATGTGTTTCAGTATACCCTATCACTAGAGGTACCTGATATGTGATACAATGTCATGTTTGTATCCCAGTATGTGTTTCAGTATACCTAATCACTAGAGGAACCTGATATGTGATACAATGTCATGTTTGTGTTCCAGCCGAGTCTTTGGAGGACCTGTTGACGGGACTGAAGAACAGGATCAACACCTCTGACACCTGGCTCACAGAGAACACGGCCAGTAAGTGGCAGACTGAAAACCCAGAGGTGGCTGAACAGTACCTCAAGGCTATGACTCAGGATAGAGAAGAGGAACTTTGATCCCACTGTATACCATCAGGCAGTAATCAAACGCATTGGATGCAAGCGAGAAGGTCTGGTTCGCCTTGATGCTTACAAAAGTGACGGTCACATTGGACCTGTTGATAGACTCAAGTAAAGGATTGTTGATGAAAGCCTATCTAAATGCATATTCTCAGAGTAAGTGTTTAGGACAGTGTTCTGTGCTTATACAATGGTACAAAACATAGTGTTCTATACATCATGGATGAGTTTACCTGAACGTAACATGTGTAGTAAAAAATGGCTGATTTTTATGGGATAAAAGTTTCAGATTGATACAGTATCTGATGTGTTTTATCTGGTATGCGGACCAAATAGTTTTCCAGTGTTTGTTAGTTTGTTATTTAAGACTAATCCTTAATTATGCTGGTACAAGTACAACTTTTAAAGAAACACTTAATTTTCTTCAAAAGCTTTACACATGTACTTTTATTGTTGCTGTCCGATAAAAAGTTCAAATAGAATCTTTTGCTACATGTACTGCCTGAAAGTGTTTGTATTTCTATCATCAAATCCTGTAGACAATATGAGCTTGTCAAATTTGCGGGGCAATATGTTCCTTTATCAAGACACAAAAAACCAATACCACTTGTATTACATAAAACTAAAGAGAAATATAATAGGATGTAACTAATATTCAAAAGTAATAAGATAGCATAGGATTTAGGAAATGATATACCTCAAGACCATGCCTTCATGTATTTACAGCACTCATAGGAGAGGATAGATTTCTTTGTTTTATCCTTACCATCACCCGATAAGAAAAAATCATAATGAAACATTGTCGGAGGGCAACGTTGATAAATTTTCCACTAACTTTAACCCTAGTTGAACATTGAGATGGAAACGTGAGGCCAGGACAAGTACACATATTTTACCTCTGCAGAATCCCTTCAGCCCACACTGTAGTGGAGTATATTCAGTTGATTTAGCAATCATCTTCAGAATAAAATAAATTTTAGATGAAAGAAAATTCAATGGACTTTATTTTATAAATTTTCAGGTCTTTTTAACATACATAAAAAACTTTGATGCCATGTTTTTACTTACAATAAAAAAATCACAAATACATGTTGTTTTCTTAAGTTTTCCTTTGCAACATGATACATGTTTAATTATCTGCCATACAACCAGTATCTATGGAGTTTGGACTTGATTTTTAAGCCATCTGACTCGAATATACTTATGCTGTGGTGTAATATCATTTGACACTGGTCTCAGCATGTCAACTTTTCATTAAAATTCTTCTCAAACAGATCTTTTTCAATCTTGAATTTGGCATGAATGATCCTATTATGGTCCTGACAATTAAGTTGCTTTTCTTTTTGGGCAGAGTGCAAATCGGAGATGACTATGTAAGTCATTAATTTGTTTCAACTACTTAAGTTCTGTCCAGGCAGTTTAAAAACAAGCTGGACTGCCAATGATTCCCCGATAGTTCTATGACCTAGTTAATATTCAGGTCAACCCTAAATCCGAGACAAGGCCACCAATTGGCAGAAATATTTTCGAATTCACCATAATGCACAGGGCAATCTTAACCAAACTTGGAACAAATGAATATCGAAGAACATATTTTAAAAATTGTCTGTAGCACCACAATGATGTTCAGATAATCCTTATGTTATTGAAGAATCATCCCTCAACCCTTTCACCCCTATGCAACTTTAGTAGATTCTACCATGCGTTGATCTGGACGAGTCCATTATGGTCTACAGTGGTGAAAGGGTTAAATCTACCTTGGAAGTATGACAGATATCAGCCCTGGTCAGTAGAGGGACCTCCAGCATACCCTCACTGTAGGGGATGAATCTTTTTCTCTCATCCTATAAGAAAATAAATTATGTTTCAAAACTATAGATATCAGCAATTAGATTCTGTTTTCTTTCCTGATTTGCACATGTACTCCTATTGAAAGCTGATTGTAACTTCATATTTTATTGTTCCTGTGATATTGCCCGTTATTGTTATTTTTAATTGGTTTATGACATCAGGTCGTTGTGCTGTCATATCATCAGTGTAACTGACAAATCTTGAACAAGAGACCCAGAAGGCCTGTATCGCTCCCTTCGATATTCAAGCAATCATGGCAAAAGATTCTCGATGGAAGTAGTATGACAAATAAGACCCCAGGGGTAGGGCCATTCCTGGAAGCACATACGTATCCAAATCTACATGCTCAGCAATTCAATATGTTATAATAGGGTGGGGTTCTCAAAGGTTTCAATGTTATGCCCCAGGGACTAAGTCCCTAAAGGCGTGGCCAGACCCCAGGGTCAATTCTAATACCATGACTATTCCTTTATGCCCAGCAATTGTATATATGACTAAAGGTTGGGGATCTAAAAAGTTGCAAAGTCAAAACCCAGGAACAAGTCCCTAAGGATATGGCCAGGCCCCAGGGTCAATTCAAATGTAATTTATGTGTCTGTCACTTTGTGCCTAGCAATTGTATATAAAGCTATGGGATGGATCTCGACCGACCGTTCAAATGTTAAGACCCAGCAACTTAATCATCATTTGTCTGGTCAGACATGAGGGTCATTCTAGTAGAATGTGTGTTTTTCTCTTTATTACTGAACTCAGCAGTTGTATATATATGTTTGTAGGGTGGGGATCTTAATCATTTCCAAGTTAAAAACACTTTTTGGCCTTGGTAAAATCTGGTCAACCCCTCCATTTCTACAATTTGAATCCCCGCCAAAAAATGCATCAAATCAAATATCCACCACTGAGTTCCAGAAGAAAGCAGTTAACACTTTCACCCCTATGTAACTTTAGTAAACTCTACCATACACTGATCTGGATAAGTCCATTATGGTCTAGTGTTGAAAGGGTTAAAACAATCCAGCCCAATAATAGTGCCCTTTTTGGCCAACTCCTCGGGCCATGGGAGTCGGCCCTTGCATTTGAACAATTTTGTACCACAACCACCTGTGCATGCTTTCATCTAAATATGGGAAAATGTCACTTAACCCTTTCAACCCTGTGTAACTTGAGTGAACTCTACCATGCATTAATCTGGATGAGTCCATTTTGGTCTACAGTAATAAATCAAATTACCTATTTTGACCGCGTACCTTATTCTGCGAGTGGCGAGTGAAAAAACAAAACGCCAGTTATCAGTTCAAGTTTTGTTTTATTTAAATAGTAAATTATAAATATGTAGAGCAATTTACAAGAACAACATTTAACATACAAAACATCTAAACTAATATCATCTCAATCAACTGTTTGGCAATGAAACCATGAATTTCAAAGTAAAAAAAAAAAAAAATATATATAAAAAGACTGGCAGTAGGTGAGAATTTTAGTAAGCAAAATCCTACAGTGTGTATTTTGGTCAACTGGTCATTCTAATGAACCATTTATTCATGTTACAACAGCAGTAATGGAGAACATGAAGCTTACCACTATCAGAAAAAAAGTTCAGTCCAAAACGGGTGAAAAAAATGAAAATAATATATGCCTAAGTAAAACAAGTTTCATTGTAAAATCAGATGATTGAATACCATTCGTAAATCAAACAAATATCCTAGTCTTAATAGTTGCTGTATACATGTACTTCGACTGATTTTCAACAAAAATAATTTGGATAGCTTATGCAAATTTTTAATCTGCTCTTATTTCTAAAAATTCAAACTTAATCAAAGAGTACTAATGTAATATCTATTCAGATGGCAAGCAAAGGAATATGTGCACTATAATAAGAGTGAACTGTTCTAAACAAACACATATATTACTAAACCCATACGTGTAGGCAACCAGAGTTACCACCCCTTACAGACAGGAATTATGGACCTGATCTTTATAAATCATGCAATAAGACAGGAACAGTTATCAAACTCTACAAAAAGTCCCTAATCCTGTCAAAAGAAAAATGAAGATTTGTAAGATATGCAAATTAACTTTTGATTTTTTTTTTATCGGGACACTTTATCCCCAGCTTTTAGAAGTTTTCTACAAATGTATAATTGTGTTGCTTCCTCTTTTAAAGGTAAAATACCTACAAATCCTTTATTGTAACAACCTTGTTATCAAACACACTGGTATAATTACATCAATGAACACTTTATAATATTGCTTAGTAATCAGGTTAATCAATATAATCATGATGACCAATAATGATTGTATAACTGCAGTGATAACGATACATAGTGATGATGCTATCAAGTCTGTGATGATGATGATGTCATAATGACGATGATGTCATAATAATATTGATTTTGATGTTTGGTGAATACTGATTGGAATTAATACAAAGTACAGATTACATTTTTAAACATAACTAATATTAATCATTAGAGATATGAAATGAAATGGGATGTTACAGACCTTCAAGACACAGACAATGAATACATAGTCAAGTAAACAATTTAAACAACTTTTATGAATATTTTCATGCTTTTTGTCTTCATTCATATGACCGTTTTGAATCCTTTTTACATTTAGTTTTTAATTATCATTTTTAATAATTTTGGGAAAAGTGATAGAGAATATCCCTATTTTGTTGTTCAGGGAAGAAAAACAGTTGGATAACTAAGCTTCACCCTTTCTGAAAATTTGAATCGCAGTGCTGAAAAAATGTAAATTTTTCACTGTTGTTTTATTTTCACCCTTATCATTCACCCTACAACAATGGAAAGAATTGAACATATAAATAAAAAAAAAATGGTTAGCAGTGCTTGTGAGCATATATTTGGAAAAATTAATTCAAGATTGGGTGAAATTGTTTTAAATGATGAGAAATTTTTGGAAAATGGCTTGTCGAAAATAACAAGTTTTCATTTTCCATCCTAGGTCCTATAATTATGAGATTCATATGGAAAGTAAGCAATGCTATTTGAAATCTAGCAATAATGAAAATAAAAATAAACTTTAACAATTTGTAAAGTTTTCTATAAAGGCACTATTAAAGATGATGTATGTTGCACTAATACTGCTTCTGTATTCTAGTAAGACAGGGGTGTACAATTCCATAAGCCCAACAACCAAAGTCGTTTATCGTAAAGGTTAATGTTGAGCAAGTAAAAAGTTTTAAATTCAAGTATGAAATTGTGCACCTCTGAAATGGCACCAATGTTTTATCTTTATGAAATATTATTTGTAAAGAACTGGATAGGCCACGGTTGTTAAAAAATTCCATGTAATCATACATTTTGTGATTACAATTTTTGTGCATTTCTTGCACATATAAAACAGGCCAAAATATTAGAAACACCCACCATTTATCACTATAGTACTGGGTAATTACATGTCTAAACAATCTTCATAACTCATTACACAACACATGTACATAAAAGTACAGTCTATTTCTAAGCCTGCAAGTTTATTGAAGCATTAGGGTTTCCATAATGTGAGAATGTCTCCCCCAATATGCTGATACCTCATTGCATAGCTAGATAGACTGGAATAATAGTGGTTTTGAAAGGACGAAGTGGTTCAAAGCTAGAACCTTTCGTTTCATAGCTAGGTACTAACAATACTGTCCCCTACATAACATGCAAATTATGGAACAAACTCGTAAAACTTCCACTGACAGCCGTTTACAACATTTTTAGGTACAAAGATCCAGTAAAGTAACCTTCCATTGACAGCCGTTTANCAGCCGTTTACAACATTTTTAGGTACAAAGATCCAGAAAAGTAACCGAGACAGGCTGGTCCCCCTACGAAGTATCACAGATAATGCTACAATGGTGAGACAGAGGTAACTTGGGTCATTATATGTTAACAGATAATCATCATGACTCACTGATATTTTACTAATTTACTTAACATAATTAGCCGATATGGAATTGCTTTACATCATAAATTTTTAATTTCCAAGATATGATGCATTATTCGGTAAAGTAAATATTTGAGACAAACCTAATTAACCCTTTCACCACTGTAGACCATAATGGACTCATCCGGATCATTGCATGGTAGAGTCTACTAAAGTTACATAGGGGTGAAAGGGTTAAGGATCCCCGTACCACTGCCAAAAAACTGTAACTTAGTCTTGGAAACTGTATTTTTCTGGCATGATTATATCTTTGATAAATCATTTCTGAAAAGAAAACCATACCTTGATAAACTGGGATTTGAACACTTGATTTCAAATTGTTATACTATCGCTCTAGCCAGCTCTGGTCAGTGGAAAGGTTCTTGCCCAATTGTGCTTCAGTTATTTCCAAACGGAAGTTAAAGGGAGGTCACTGTATTTACGAAAAATAAACAGTGCATTGGTACAGGGATCCTTAACATGCCGACAGCCTGGCAGGCCTATAGGGTATACAGTGGTATGACTGGTTAGAAATAACTGCCCTGTTGTCAATGTCTAAGCTATTCAATATATAGTTCCATTGCTGCCAATTATAACAACCAGAAATTTAAATCCATCAATTATCTTTAACATTTGCAATACCCATAACAAAAATCTCAATCTATCAAGCAGAAGTTGGACGGAGGAAGTAGCCATCATAAAGCATACAATGACAACATAAACAGTACATTATAATATGAATTTATAAAAAAAAAATTGATATTAAGATTTAATATCGTTCCTAAGCAATGTTATTATTCCTAATGCCTCAACAAATATCAAATTTGTTGATAAACTTTAGCAGAGATCTTTTTGAAAGCTCTGATACGAAAATTGAAA
This sequence comes from Mizuhopecten yessoensis, assembly GCF_002113885.1. Lineage (NCBI taxonomy): Eukaryota > Metazoa > Mollusca > Bivalvia > Pectinida > Pectinidae > Mizuhopecten > Mizuhopecten yessoensis. Next base: position 415,490 of record NW_018406324.1, read on the forward strand.
TTCATGTACTCAGTCTTGAATGAATACTTTATATACACCAAGATTATCACAGAATTAGCTCCTATACATAACTCTAATTAGAGGCTGTACATTTGGTATCAAGTTTTCTTTGAACAGGCATGCTATCACGTCACTACCTAGCAACATCTTCATGGGAAATATTTACATATTTTATTGTACATGATGTCTTCTTTGAATTACTTCCAGTTTTGAAACATACTGCAGTACATGATGTCCTCATGAGAAACAGAAATCTGCTGTAAGCTATCCTGACAACGACAAGCTGTATGGTGTCCGTGACATCCAGTAACAATAAGCGCTTGTTGTACGTTTTAACAATCTGTCCTCATGAGAGATGGCAAACTGTTGTATATCTCTGTTGACATTCACTATCGTTAGTGACACAGGATGTCTGACAAGAATAAGTTGTATGGTGTAACATCCTCAAAGAACTGGTGGACTATTGTACGCCACGTTCACCAACAACTACCGTCGCCTGTTGTACTTTTTAACAATCTTATCTGTACCATGCTTCAGGTCCTCTATATGCGAGTCTATCAAAAACTCAAGTTCTTTTGCACGTTTATTCTCCGCTTCTAGAAACTTCTGTGACACCGAATTCCTTGGACTGGGCACCTGAAGGCAAAAATCATTCACATGTGATTCTGAATAATTCATCAACTCAAGAAAAAACATTTATGTATCTACATCTTTCAAATCAAGTTCTCTCACTGTTGAATTGATTTTCCATTAGAATTTTTTACTTATATGCTGATTTTCGTATATTGCTCTGGGCGAAAAAAATTAACTGGGTGATATCCTTATTTACAGTATTGCTTTTTACAGGTATAATCATTTTACCAAATTCAACTTGGACAAATTTATTCATGTAAAAGAAAGTAACTAAAAGCCTCAAAGCTTCGATCTTTATGCCATGGAATTCAGTAATTTATGAACTTCTTCGAACAAAATGTCAGGACAATGTACACAGCACCAAAACACTTACCTCCATGCTGACATCTTGTAAACTGTCTGATATAGACATTGGACGGCTGCTCAGGACCGTCTCAAAGCTGGCATTGGCATGACCATTGACCCTTAATTCTGGATCAAGGTCGTTAGTAAGGTCAAGCCCAGTGGTGCCTTCTATAGGTGGTCCTGCAATTGAAATAAAATAATTTTCACCAGTTGATGACAATTTTCCTAGATACTGTTACTGAAAATGTGCATAGTTAGCGGTAATCTTATTTTACCACTTGTCACATTTTAGATATTATGCTTAACAAGTCATACAGATTGATATGTCTCGCCTGTGCCCTGCTTTGACCATCAATTGCACATGTCAAGTTTTGTTGGTCTAGCACTTACAGTTTCAGAGAAACTAACTTAAACACAAAAACTTGATGTTGATGGAGATGCTGACAAAGTCAATGGACCATGAAAAGTAGGCCGCATCCAGCATTTGATGCATGGGTTGAGATGTACTACCTAAGATGCATCTATGGTCCAAGTTTGGTTGGTCTAGCACTTATACTTTCAGTGAAACTTACTTAAACACAAAAACTGTATGTTGATGCCGCCACTGGAAAAGCAACACCTTAGCCTCGCTTCTGCTGCTTCGTGGCAGCGAGACAAAAATGGCGTGTGCTGATATAGGTTTCTGTACATTGCTCTCGAATGCATATATTGTGAATATGCCAACAGATCAAAACACTAATTGGTAAAAATTTGAGTATGTTCTAAAATTTGAATGCATTAAAATAAATATGTTTACAGCAGCCATAATTTTGTATTCACATTACGCTGAGATAAAGACAAGGGTGTGGGGGGGGGGGGGGGGGTAATTCCCCTGTCATAACAATTGCATGACATCACATCAACAATGCAATTATGTCACGTCAACAATAGCAGATCAGGGAAGACAACTCCAACCTGCTGGAAATTATGAAATAAACATTACATTTTTCATTTCATGAAATTACCACTTGTACAAAACGTGCGTGATGTGGGAGAAAAATTTCCCACTTTTAGAGAGAGACAGAAAAATCTCAATCCTTGGGGGTAAGATTTTTCTGTCTTACCCCCAAGGTGGGGAAAGATTATGTTAATTCTACAATGTCACTGCAGTCTTACAGAGGAATATCCTAAACCCTCGGGTAAAATTTAAATGATATTCGAGGGGATGCATCAGCAACTATGAGTTCTGTGAAAACAATAAATTAAAACTTGTATGGAGTGAAAACCTCACTTAACTCACACCAGAGTTTTAGGACATCCTCTTGTAAGATATGACATGATTTGATGGTACAAAAATACTGGTTCGTCCTCAAAATCGACACGCTGTCTTATTCATCAAAATGTCTCTTTATAGACATAGTTATACATAATTATATCAGTATAAACTTAGCCAGGATTCCCTGTGGTATCTAATAATGTAGTGATAGACCTAATCTTTCTCGGAGAAATTAAGCACAGTATAAAATGTTATGCCGTTAAGAATACTGTACAATTTTACCCATCATAAAATATATAGCTTAGTACAATGTTCTCTGTCATGTAGATAGACATGTAAGCCTGCATGGGGTCGTACTCCTTATCAATGGGTACATAGGTACAGGGCTTATTACTATTTCACACTTAATGCCATGAATTGCTTAATACTTGACATAACCTTAGAATGTGAATCTGTTATGAAGTATGGGTGATATGGTAATCTTTCTTACAGGAATGCAGAATAACATTCTATTTTATGGTAAGAGTTAACTCACTCACCCCTGAACTTGCATAATGAACTATTCCAACCTTTGAACTGGAAGAGTTCAATTGTGTCTGCAGGGGTGAATGAGTTAAAGTAACACATCCTGGGACAAAACAAGTAAATCATTTCATCATACATGTATTAATTCGTTTTAAAAGAAACTCACTCGTTCTTAAAGGTGAAAGCTGCTGTCTTTCATGGTCAGTGTCCAAATGTCTCTTTCCGGGATCAGATAAACTTGAAAGTCTGTTATCATTTCTAGAGTGGCGGTCAGGTTCCCTGAACTCTGACGGACTATTATCATTTCTGGGTAAGTGTTGAGAGTGGCGATCAGTGTCCATGAACTGTGGCGATTTGTTCATGTCTGAATAACGTGACCGGTCAGAGAACCTGGCAGGAGAGTCGACACTGGAGTATCGGGAGTGTCTCTCACTTGTATCTGAGTACCGATTTTTCCTTTCGTTGTCCTGGTCACAAGATGACCTCTCAAAATCGGAGAACCGTGATGTTGAAGGTCGTTCTGTGTTTGTGTTCCGTAAGCGTTTTTCTAGTTCAAGCTGTGCCTCAAGTTGAGCCTTGCCTATTTTAAGTATGCGGACCTCCTCCTTGTACTGTTGTGTGGTGGAGTGGAGTCGCTCCTGGATCTCCTCAACACGGCGCTCGGAGTTCTCCTCAAACCTCTTTATCCTGGTAATAAAAACAGACAAATTCCTCAATACTTCTTGAAGTCATATGATGAACATTATATATATAATTTTTACAATAATTCTTTATAATGTAGAATCTTTTAGTTACGCTACACCGAAATGAAACATTTCTGATGCGGATCAAAGAGAGGACTTGTATAATTCTGTTTATTACTGCTAACAAAATATGGTGAAAGGATTGAAGATGACAACATAAACACAGATGGGAATTGTATCTCGCACAGTGACAGGTTTAGGTTGAAGACTCTGATACAGACTTACCTATCATCCTGAGCCGATGTGTCTACATTCTGGAGAGCAAGTCGCACTTGTTCCTCGTACCGTTCTTCCAACTCATTCATTTCCTCCTTCAAGCATTCCATGTCTTCTCTCAACTGCTGGTTCTCGTGCTGAAATCAAAAGGAAGGAACACTGAAACCTGTTCTATGTATCACAGACAGTATTTATGGTAATAACTCAGAAATATCATAAATCCCAAACGCAATGTTTATACCTCAGAAATATTTTTATCCCTGACACATTCTCTTGTGTACCGTAGAACTATTGTAAATCCCAGACTCAATGATTATACCATAGAAATACAATAAATCCCAGACACATTAACCTATATTTTTAGTTGAAATTACTCCGAAATACAATCAGTTACACACACAAAATGTATACATGTACCTCAGATATAATACACTGTACCTCAGAAATATTATACATCCCGACACAATGTTTATACCTCAGAAATACTTTAAATCCCCGACACAAAATGTATACATGTACCGCAGATATAATACACTGTACCTCGGAAATATTATACATCCCGACACAATGTTTATACCTCAGAAATATTATACATCCCGACACAATGTTTATACCTTAGAAATATTATACATCCCGACACAATGTTTATACCTCAGAAATATTATACATCCCGACACAATGTTAAATATACCTCGGCAATATTACACATCCAAACACAATGTTTACACCTCAGAAATACTATAAATCCCAAACACAATGTTTACACCTCAGAAATACTATAAATCCCAAACACAATGTTTATACCTCGGAAATACTATAAATCCCAAACACAATGTTTATACCTCGGAAATACTATAAATCCCAAACACAATGTTTATACCTCGGAAATACTATAAATCCCAAACACAATGTTTATACCTCGGAAATACTATAAATCCCAAACACAATGTTTATACCTCGGAAATACTATAAATCCCAAACACAATGTTTATACCTCAGAAATAATATAAATTACAGACACAATGTTTATACCTTGGAAATATTATACATCCCAAACACAATGTTTATACCTCAGAAATACTATAAATCCCAAACACAATGTTTATACCCGGAAATACTATAAATAACAGACACAATGTTTACACCTCAGAAATATTATAAATTACAAACACAATGTTTATTCCTCAGAAATACTATATATCCCAAACACATTGTTTATACCCGGAAAAACTAGAAATTACAAACACAATGTTTATTCCTCAGAAATACTATAAATCCCCAACACAATGTTTATACCTCGGAAATACTATAAATCCCCAACACAATGTTTATACCTCGGAAATACGATAAATCCCAAACACTATGTTTATACCTCAGAAATAATATAAATTACATACACAATGTTTATACCTCGGAAATACGATAAATCCCAAACACTATGTTTATACCTCAGAAATAATATAAATTACATACACAATGTTTATACTTCAGAAACACTATAGTCCCCAAACACAATGATTATACTTCAGAAATACTATAGTCCCCAAACACAATGTTTATTCCTCAGAAATACTATAAATCCCCAACACAATGTTTATACCCGTAAATACTATAAATTACAGACACACTGTTTACACCTCAGAAATACTCAGGTCCAGTACACTCTGCCGATTGAGCTATATAGCTGTAAAGACCTATAATAGCTCTATTGACCTATCTGAAATAGGTCTTTTGAGCTATTTTCAAGTGATTTTCTTTTTTAAGGAAAACGAAACAAAGTCGCTTTTTAAAGAAGATTGTATCATTAGGTTGATAACAAAAGACATAAATATAAGTATTCTTTTAAAAAAAATAATGATGTAAAAAAATCGGAAATTTTACATTTATGAAAAATGAAAATAAACATCTAAATGTATGCTTTTTGTAGTCAACATTACCATTAACCTTATTGTTTTATGCGACTTTGCTTTAATTTAATGAAATTTGAAATCTGAGAAAATATAGCTCAATACAGCTATAATGTATAGGTCTCTATTTTATACCTCAGAAATAATATAAATTACATACACAATGTTTATACTTCAGAAATATTATGAATTACAAACACAATGATTATACTTCAGAAATATTATGAATTACAAACACAATGTTTATACCTAAGAAATATTATAAATTACAAACACAATGTTTATACTTCAGAAATACTATAGTCCCCAAACACAATGTTTACACCTCAGAAATACTATAAATCCTGGACACAATATATACATGTATATATAGTAATATAATAATACAAAAAAAATGTACCAGTACCTGATAAATATCATAAATGGTCTGAATTCCTTGGTGCCTATTTTTTTAGTCAGCTGTTAACAGTACCTGTCACCACAGGTGTACCTATACCCTACAGCTGTTACATGTAGTCCTAGTCGTGGCCGGAGTACCAGTAGAGTGTGACCACCACCACCTGACCACTACTCAACACTGCCCCAACCCCTAACAACTCATTTAGTGGGAAAACACTACTCTTATTTATGTCAAAGAAAACTTGATGCATATTGCTGTAAGCATGAGTTTAATTTTGATTTTGAATGGATGACAGAATTCTATGTCGATACTTCATTTAATCTAGCTAGCACCACATGGCATTAAAATTAACAGACATTAAATGACTTGCTTTTGTATTTCACTTACAAAACATATCAAAGTTGTATCAGACTATGCACCTCAATTAATATTGGCAGCATTTCATAGGCGTCCTTTGTGAAGTGATTTCATTATAACAAATCCTTTTAATCCAAAAATCTGAATCAACCCAACCTTCAAATAAACTTGCACCAACTAAAACTTCAAATAGATTCCACTGTGTACAGCGTTGGAGTACTGACACAATTAACCTACAACTCAGCCTCCTCAACTGTTGAATAAGATTAGCATACAGCCCTAACATGACAACTTCACAGGTCACATTGGACCAAACTTCCTATGGACACTCTGAATACTGAGTTTAATCACTGACACTATTGCAACATTAACTGTATGTTACAAACCCTCAGCCTTCAGATCTATGTACATGTAGACACACTATCAATTTCAGCTTCAGATCTAGACAAATAAGCTATTATTTTCAGTTTCAGATCTAGACACTATCATTTTCAGCTTCAGAAATAGACAAACTATTATTTTCAGTTTCAGATCTAGACACTATCATTTTCAGTTTCAGATCCAGACAAATGTGTGTACTATTTAAAGCTTCAGATCTAGACAGTCTACTAGCTTACACACAATACAAAACATGTTTATAATGATTACCTAGCACTACGTATACTTGCAGTATTTTTATGGGGTATATTTGTAACCTGTATTCAGTGGAACATTTTCGGATCAACATTGTGCTTTACAAAAGATTGATGTCTTTGTTATATAAGGTCACCAAATGGTAACTGAAGGATTAAATCAAGGTTTAGAATTAAGAATTCCCTAAGTGCACCATGCTTAACATATGTTATTAAATTCTACACAAAGAAATTAACACAGCTATACAGATTAAATGTTGAAGCTGCCAATTTTGATAAAAAGTTACCAACAATGTGAAATTCTAGACTGTGTTCAAATCAACCGGAGACTAACATCTCTATCACAAGGGCAAGTGCAAAGTGTATTAATAAAGTTAAAAAACCAAAAAAAACAATAAAGGAATGAAAACAAACTAGATACAGCCATTTGAGAATTTGCCTTAACAATATCAAACTGGACAATATGTTCATGTTACTTTAACATATCATGACAGGAGGTACACCTAATCATAGCCTACCTTTCTGTAGACAATACTGGAGCTTAAGGAAGGGAGGGAATTTGAAATGAGCAATGTTTTGCTGCATTATCACAGTTGGGTTATAGGAGCAGAACTGCAGGTAAGGGGTATGGTTGGAGTGAAGATGGGAGGTCATGAGCCAGGGAAGATTAGGAAGATTATAACGTTGAAGAAAGACGGTCGGTGAATGCAGGGACAGGTGTAGTGATCTGTATTACAGATATCATGGTGATGGTGAAGTCAAAGGTCAGGGGTCGTTGGGTCAGAGGAACTTACCTGTAATACACATACTCTAAGTGATGTTGGAGAGAGAAGTTAGAGGTCAGAGGTAGCGGGGTCAAGGGAAGTAACCTATATTACACATAAGTGATGTTGGAGAGAGAAATTAGAGGTCAGAGGTAGCGGGGTCAAGGGAAGTAACCTATATTACACATAAGTGATGTTGGAGAGAGAAGTTAGAGGTCAGAGGTAGCGGGGTCAAGGGAAGTAACCTATATTACACATAAGTGATGTTGGAGAGAGAAATTAGAGGTCAGAGGTAGCGGGGTCAAGGGAAGTAACCTATATTACACATAAGTGATGTTGGAGAGAGAAGTTAGAGGTCAGAGGTAGCGGGGTCAAGGGAAGTAACCTATATTACACATAAGTGATGTTGGAGAGAGAAATTAGAGGTCAGAGGTAGCGGGGTCAAGGGAAGTAACCTATATTACACATAAGTGATGTTGGAGAGAGAAGTTAGAGGTCAGAGGTAGCGGGGTCAAGGGAAGTAACCTATATTACACATAAGTGATGTTGGAGAGAGAAATTAGAGGTCAGAGGTAGCGGGGTCAAGGGAAGTAACCTATATTACACATAAGTGATGTTGGAGAGAGAAGTTAGAGGTCAGAGGTAGCGGGGTCAAGGGAAGTAACCTATATTACACATAAGTGATGTTGGAGAGAGAAGTTAGAGGTCAGAGGTAGCGGGGTCAAGGGAAGTAACCTATATTACACATAAGTGATGTTGGAGAGAGAAGTTAGAGGTCAGAGGTAGCGGGGTCAAGGGAAGTAACCTATATTACACATAAGTGATGTTGGAGAGAGAAATTAGAGGTCAGAGGTAGCGGGGTCAAGGGAAGTAACCTATATTACACATAAGTGATGTTGGAGAGAGAAATTAGAGGTCAGAGGTAGCGGGTCAAGGGAAGTAACCTATATTACACATATCCTGGTGATGAGGGGGGGAGAACATTGCAGGTTGAAGGGTAAGGGGAGGTAATTATTTAACAGACACCCTGTTGTTGTAGAGAAGGAGTTAGAGGTAAGAGAATCAGGATAAGTTACCTAAACTACAGATACTCTCTTGATGTTTGACAGAGAAGGTCAGGGGGTCAGAGGAGGTTGCTACCTTTGTAAGAGATGGTGGTATTGGTAACAGGGAGATGAAGGTCAGATGTCAGGGGTCACAGGTCAGGGGAAGTTTCCTATATTACAGATACTAGGGTGATGTTTGAGAAAGAGGGTCAGGGGTCAAAGTCAGGGAAGTTACCTTAATTACACATATCCTGTGGTTGGGGAGATGGTCACAAGTGGAAGGGTGAGGAGAGGTTACCTTTATTACAGATACCCTAGTTAGTGTTAGAGAAAGAGGGTCAGGGGTCAGAGGTCAGGGAAGTTACCTTAATTACACATATCCTGTGGTTGGGGAGATGGTCACAAGGAGAAAGGTAAGTCAAGGTTACCATTATTACAGATACCCTAGTAAGTGTTAGAGAAAGAGGGTCAGGGTGAGGGTCAGGGAAGTTACCTTACTTACAGATACCCTGATAATATTGAAGAAAGAGAGTTGGAGGTGGGGGGGTCAGTGGTAAGAGGTCAGGGAATTTACCTTAATTACACACATCCTGTGGTTGGGGAGATGGTCACAAGTGGAAGGGTAAGGATAGGTTATCTATATTACAGATACCCTGGTAATGTTGGAGAGATGGGTTGGAGATCGGGTGAGGTTACCTCTAGCCGAGACACACTGGTGCTGTATGAATTCTGTATAGCACGCATGTGTTCCTCTGATACAGTCTTGTCGGCATTGGTGTGCGCCTGCTGTAGTATCGTCTGCCGTAAGTGGCGGTTCTCTAACCGTATAGCCTCTATCTGGGCATTGGCTACCTGTCAGACATGTGACCATTACCAAGGTGATGGGGAAAACATGTTAGATGTGACAAAAGGTTAGTGGTGGATTCCTGTTTGAACTGTTCATATAAATATCATCACAGTATACCATTTACAGCTGAACACATTTCTAGTGTATTTTTTTTTACAAATAAATACATTAAGACATTTTAGATTATGAAATGATGAGCAACTGTATACATCTAGTAGATTCACGCAGCTTTGTTTTCCATTTTAATCACAGGAATTCACCACCTCTAACACACAACCAGAACTGGCATGGAGTGAACAGTGTAGTCCTTGTCTTGTCTAAAGTCTCTCAGGGTACAAATTTTCATTTCTCGTACAGATCTAATTATAAAATCAATTTACTTATAAAATTCATCAAACCATTAACATTATTCCGAGTTGTTAGTGTTTCTCATACACCGTCCTATAAACTCATTCACCCCTGAAGACACATTTGAACCCTTCCAATTCAATGGTCGGAATGGTTCATTATGAAATTTCAGGGGTGAACAAGTTAAAAAGAAGCATGACACAGAAGCTTTACCAGCCACATCTACACACGTAGTTTGTGAAATAAAGTTATATATAGTCAGGAAGCTTCATCGGGCTGACAAAGCCTGGATTCAGGAACACTCAAAAAGAGTAGAATTTTGTACGCATACTTGAATTTGGACAAGACAGGGACACAGGGTTTCATGAATAAGTGCAGGATGATACAAAAACAGTGTTGTACAATTTAAACACACCTACTGCCTGTTCAATTTATTACAACTCAGAGCCAATAAACTTGTGTAAAAATAAATGTCAAACACATAAGTATAAAAGGTGATATCTACATCACTATAGGGTGTGGTCTGGAAATCACTTGATCTGTGTGAATTTTATGTTAAATTTACCAGGTATATATATGCATTTATTTTCATTTAAAAGATTTTTATTTTTTATGATTACAACAATTATGAAACAAGTTATTTCAAATTCTTATGTTCATGACTTTTAATAAGAAGAATGTCAAGTGCCCTGTTACCGGTCCTTGAATTTCTCCCGATGACAATGCTTTTACGATATAACTCTTAGTGAGAGAACCCGTTTCTATATGCATATTTTAGAATTAATTTAAAGGTGCTGTAAAAGCTAAATAAGTGAAAGTTTTCATTTTTCTAATATGTTTCAATGTAGTTACCGACATGAACTGTAAGCTGTGACATGTCAGTAAGGGCCCTGCCATGAGCCTGACCCTACCTCCTATGGCCTATTTTTAGTAACATTGACCTTTACCTAGACTTTAGAATCTTCTAAAACCCAAATATCATATGTGTTACTATGTAAAATTTTATAGTCTTTTGAATTTTGAGATGCCGACCGTAAATCATTGGTCTATTTTTAATGACAGTGACCTTGACCTAGACCTTAAAAAACTTTTAAAACTCCCATTGCACATCTGTAAATATCACAATGAATCATGATGTTGAATTCCTATGTAAGGACTTTTACTCCCGCAGACTATTTTTAGTAGCAGTGACCTTGACCTTGACCTTAAAACTTTTCACACTCCTATATAGCACATCTAAATATCAATGTGTGTCACTATGTTAAATTTCCAAAAGATCAGTCTTTTGGATTATGAGACGAGGAAAGTACCCCATAGTCTATTTTTAGTGACAGTGACTATGACCTTGACCTTAGGAACTTTTTAACCCCCTATCACACATGCACATATCACAGTGTATCACAATGTCATATTTCAGAAAGATCAGTCTTCTGGATTCTGAGATGGTTTCAGAGAAAACCAAATGGAGAGACAGACAGATGGACAGATGGACACAGTGATTACTATAGGGCTCTTATGAACAATAACATATATACATTGTCTAGTACTTGTTGAAATATGTCATAAAAAGTTATGATATGTTCTGATTTGTGATCCTTATAGTTATACCACATAATGTAATGTGAAAATATCCTCAAGTAATTTCCAGAACACACTCCTTATCACTAGCCTAGCACAGGATGTCATATTGTGCCAAATTGTCGGAGTATTATCTTCAAGTTGTCATCTTAGTAATGAAATTTTGTATAAAATGAAACCTATAATCCAACAAGTGAAATAGTATTAATTTTGCCAAACCACAGCGGTGAAATATCATTGGAGTTTTAGACTATAATACTTGTACATGGACAAGATTCCTTGGCCATCTTTATGTAGTTATGATCAGGCAGACCTATTGTTACTCTTCTACAACGTCGCGGCTGAACAGTACATCATTAATAAAATAAGTTTCCTATTTTCTTTTCATCGTTTCCTTCTTAATATTGCATAGTTGTAGTGTTATCATTACGTAGAAGTTTTCAGAACATATACCTATTAGCTCTTTCAACCCTGAAGACTCATTTGAACTCTTCCAATTTAAATGTTGGAATAGTTCATTATGAAATTTCAGGGGTAAATGAATTAAATGTTATCAGATATCCATCTAAAGTTTGATTACTCCTGGAAATTCTTATGTAGGCTATGACTGCTGTCTAGAACAACATAATGTTTGTCAATAACGTATTGACATAATACTAGCATGATAACTCCTCTGATATTTCACCTCAGTGGTTTAGTGTGTTTGGCAAAATTAATACTATTTCACCTATACAATAAGAAGATCAAATATCTACCACAGCAACAGACAGTGACACTTCTAGACGGGTCTATAACACAAAGTCTACATAATAGGTCCTCTTTTGATAAAGTTACTCAAGTGCAGATTACAACAGGTGCTGTAGGGGAGTGACTTCGTAACAAGCAACATGGTGTCTATGAAACACTCACCTGCAGCTCTGCTGTTTTCTTCTGTGTTACCTCCATATCCTGGCGCATCTGCTTTTCCATGCCACTGGCCTTTTGACTTAAGGTTGCCATGGCGACGTCCTTACCATGAAGTTCTGAGGCAAGGTTGCCCACCTCTTTGTTCATGCCCTCGACTTCAGCCTGGTGTGACTCCTGCTGTGCCTGAAGCTGTTCCTGTAGCTGGGAGATTTGTGATCGGAACTTTGCGTACTCATCACTCTCCAGTCGCTCTAACGCAGCTTTCTGTAAACAAAACCCACGAGTACCCTTTTAGTAACGGTAATTCAAATACATTTTAATGACGAGAGTATCATAACACAGCAATTGGTTACTGGTGGTATTACAAATGTACCTTGTTCTCGAGGTCGTCGGCAAGCCTCTCACAGTCCTCGACAGCCTTCTTCAGGTGTGACTGTAGCTTTGTCACCTCCTCCTTCAGCTGTTTCTCACTCCTCCTGTACTTCCTATAAACACATCAGTGATATTTATCACCCTGTAGGCTACTAGGCATGAAAATAGACCCCCTCTGTTTTGATTTTATTGTAATTGTATCCATGTTTGACACCCCCCCCGATAGAAACCTTCATGCAAAATATGAGTATCCTTGTGTAAATATGGAGGTTATTTATTTACATTTTCACTGCAAGTTCCTCTATAAGCATTACCAGAAGAAACTTGATCAGCATCATTTTGAAGCTTCTCTTCCCACCTTGAAGCAAACATTTTGGTAATGTTAAGCTGTTCCAGGAATCTTGTTCCCACTGACAACATGGATACTAACTTCAATATTGAAAATATCAGGGATTACCTTTATTAAGACCAATTATCATCAAATTTAGAATGTAAGTATATGTTTATGTATTGTATAAAACAATATTTTTTGGGGAAAAAAAATGTTGTTCAATCTTTAAAATATATGATTGAATTTAAACACTTAAATCTCCCCTACTCATATTCTTCGAATGGGTAAGCTAATAAACTGACATCTTTATTTCAAATTTTGCCCCGAAAATGAACACACCCTCTTACTTCCCCACATTGCAGATCAAAAAGACAGATATGACATGTCCAACAAGCATATACACATATAGGGTAGATGATATAATTACCTGGTTTCCTCTTTGGCCGTATGCATGGCTTCTTTGAGAAGGCGTACCTGGTCCCCTTCCTCCTGGCTCCTGATGTCTCCAAGTGACCTAAAGCAACAACGGAGGACTCCTTTAAATTAAGTGTTAAGTGCCCTATCTGTATCATTTTACATCACCACAAACGAAATTGAAGGAAAAAACAAGAATTTCCACTTTCACATTGAATTGACGTTAAAAAGGCTGTATTCGAAACAAAACAGTACAACAGCTGGTTTTTGAGAAAAAAAAGCACCCACACTAAAGATTAAAACCAGTTGCACTCTCTAAAATTGTCCTTGAGCAGAGTTAAGAGTTTGATCAATCGACCTTGAGCAGAGTTAAGAGTCGTACACAGCTGACAGATAGCCAGTGCATATTGTACAACAATAAAACACAATACAAAAACACTATGCCCACATCAGTGCTGATATATAGACCACACACCAAACGTCCTCCTGGAATAGACAAAATCCAGCTTCCTACACTCCTACAGCTGTAAATCCACACCCTGACACACAACCCAGCTTCCCAGGGTACTAACACGGTCAGAAAACTGACTATAATTAGTGTGGAGTACTGACGTCTTTAAATATATCTTCTCCTTGACGCTGCTTATTACCTGTCAGCTTCATGGAAATTATTTAAATAATGCTAACAATTTTTTTTTTTGACATATCCTCTAATAGGAAGTTCACATCTTAAAACTGAATTTTGATCAAAATATATTTTTCTGTCAGAATTTGTTTTCTCCAAATAACAGAAGTTTCATTGTAATTCATGGTCTACTGTATGTGTTAGTCAAGCTGTTCATGCTCTGGGTTTAGATCTGATCGAGTTCCGTGTTATCTGATCAAGGATCTAGTCACAAGTACGAACAAGTTGATCAGATAGACAGATCGGTAGATCACAGTAGAGTAGGTACACCACATATCTGTCTGGTCCGAATTATCAAAATTCTAGACTTAAAACAGAAAAAACATGTCAGAGACATTTTATCGAACCTAAACGATTATGTACAGATCTGATTTCTATCTCATTTGGTTTTTAAATAGAACAGAAAATCTGACAATGATAGGATCCTATGTCTGGAGGTTTAAATGACAATGGCACGTTAATGAGGGTAATTAATTGGAAATTGAGGACTGTTTTGAATCATAGACAATCAAAGCACTATTTTATCTTTATAGAAAACAAGGGATAAAATGGACTAGATTGTTTTTATTCATTAATGAATTTTTCTACTTTTTTTTTAATAATTATCCATAAAATATCAAATTATACCAAGTCCTGCCTTTAGTGAGTGTAAACATTAATCTATATAATTATATATATTATATGGACAGGTTTATAGCACTGAAGTTTGGGGCAGATATTTACATACTTAAAGTTGCATATAAATATTAAGCTTGCTGATTGATCTGAAAATAATCTTTTATTTTATGTATATATATATTTTTTCAGTTTTTTATCTATTACATTTCATACGTAAAAAGTCACAAAAATATGGTGAAGATTTTAACAATTGTCGAAAGGGAACTTCTGGTTATCAGAGTATCAGATCTATGTCCTGTTCGAGATGACGCCCAGCCCTCTATTATATAATATCAACTATGACCCTTAATGAATTATTATCATTCTTTTCCAACAAGGTGTTTTTCACCCTCAGTTCTACTGAGTCACGTACCATTACTCGATGATGCCACTTCTCCATTGATCATGAGTAGGACGCCATTATGACAGTTTCTGTCTATGAGTAGGACACCATTATGACAGTTTCTGTCGATGAGTAGGACACCATTATGACAGTTTCTGTCCATGAGTAGGACACCATTATGACAGTTTCTGGCTATGAGTAGGACACCATTATGACAGTTTCTGTCCATTAGTAGGACACCATTATGACAGTTTCTGTCGATGAGTAGGACACCATTATGACAGTTTCTGTCCGTGAGTAGGATACCATTATGACAGTTTCTGTCCATGAGTAGGACACCATTATGACAGTTTCTGTCCGTGAGTAGGATACCATTATGACAGTTTCTGTCCATGAGTAGGACACCATTATGACAGTTTCTGGCTATGAGTAGGACACCATTATGACAGTTTCTGTCCATTAGTAGGACACCATTATGACAGTTTCTGTCCATTAGTAGGACACCATTATGACAGTTTCTGTCCATTAGTAGGACACCATTATGACAGTTTCTGTCCATTAGTAGGACACCATTATGACAGTTTCTGTCCGTGAGTAGGATACCATTATGACAGTTTCTGTCCATGAGTAGGATACCATTATGACAGTTTCTGTCCATGAGTAGGACACCATTATGACAGTTTCTGTCCATGAGTAGGACACCATTATGACAGTTTCTGTCCATGAGTAGGATACCATTATGACAGTTTCTGTCTATGAGTAGGATGCCATTATTACAGTTTCTGTCTATGAGTAGGACACCATTATGACAGTTTCTGTCTATGAGTAGGACACCATTATGACAGTTTCTGTCTATGAGTAGGACGCCATTATGACAGTTTCTGTCTATGAGTAGGACGCTATTATGACAGATTCTGTCTATGAGTAGGACACCATTATGACAGTTTCTGCCTCACATAAGTTTGCTATAGTGTGCTTTCCTCTGGCTTATGTGAACTACATGTCTTACTTGACGTTGAATTTTTGTGACTCTTTTGCAACTAATCTCTGCTAAGTAGGACACCATTATGACGGTTCCTCACTTCCTGAGGTTATTTCCCCTTACCTAATGATGTTGTCTTTTTCTGCTAAAGCGGCCTCCATTCTGAGAAGATCTTCTCGGTATCCACTATTGTCCTCACTTGCTGCATACAGGAAGTCATCCTTACTCTGTAGGTCAGCCTCCATCTGGTTCTTCTCTTCCTCCAACTTCTACACACATCAAGGTCCATAATATTTGTCAGGGGTAATGGAGTATATAAGTTATATTGAAACAAAGCCTCACATTAGCAATCAGTCTAAAAGGGAAATTCAAATTTTGTAATGAATGAAATAAAATATGTATATTTTACATATTATTATTTTGATGAGTATTATGTGGAATCAGCCTTCTGCATGGCATATTCCAATGATATTTTAATATCCCATGTCACAAGTTTGAATGGAAGTGAGCATTGTGTATGAGCCAATCAGGACACATGATGTGTTGTAAACCTGTTTGTTTGATTCAATGTTATGTCAATTTTTAGTGTGGTCAATGGTTTTAGTTTTGGCATGTTGTGGTCAGTTCGGACAGAGTGGTAACAGGGAGCAGATATGCTTGATCTAGAGTTTAGAAAACAGCGATTAAACAATCTGGAATCGAGAAGATTTAAACGCTTTTTATATTGTTATTTTAGTGGATATTCTGTCAATAAATTCAATCAAAGAACCCTTAGAATTGTGTGCTATTTATTCAAGATACAACGCAGCCACTTCAGGAGAAGACTTATATAGGCACTGCCTGTTGTCTAATCCTTTTGTTAACTCAATGAAATTTGTTGAAACCAAATCCTGTACCGCTATATGCTGTTGACTTCTGTTTTATCCTCCTTGTTCAGTGTTAGTATAAACCACACTATAATACACTCAGACATCTTACCCTCACTGTGTTGTTTGCCTTTTTCAGATCGACGAGGAGCCGCTCATTATCATCCATGGCTTTCTTGTGTGCATTCATGGCATCTTCCAGTGAGCATTTCAGTTTTTCTACCTTTCCCTCCTGAAAGAAAATAAAAAAATGATTTATTCAACAAAACTTACAGTACTTAAGAATATTAGAAT
This sequence comes from Mizuhopecten yessoensis, assembly GCF_002113885.1. Classification (NCBI taxonomy): domain Eukaryota; kingdom Metazoa; phylum Mollusca; class Bivalvia; order Pectinida; family Pectinidae; genus Mizuhopecten; species Mizuhopecten yessoensis. The sequence goes on from NW_018406324.1 coordinate 432,936, forward strand.
CAAGTTCATCTGTGTTGGTATACCGATAATTCTGATTTTTTTTTTTGATTTTTTTTCATTGCACAAAGACTATGAATACCTACATATTTTGACCACTACTGTAGCCTACAGTAGGACTTAGATTCTCCATGTTTAATTATCTGAGGTCCTGTGACCTTTCAAACACGTGACCTCAGGAGCAAGTCGTAGACACCTAGAATGCATTTCCTCTTGAACTTGGAATCTGGGAGGTCATCTACATCTGCCTGTACCAAGTAACCCTCAACCAGGACTGGGGGGTAAATAAACCCACACCCACAGAAAAAATATTACCGCTTAGAAAGGTAATTATTAAATAAATTTGGATTTTATTGAAAGATGTCACAAAGTTTATTACATTCATAAAACTTTTATTCTCCTGTGATTTACCTGTGTAACCAGAGTCTGGTTGGTACGTTCTAGTTGACTCTCCAGCTGAGCAATCTGTGACTTAAAGCTGACCTCCGAGTTGTCTAGGAGTTGTCTCCTCCTTTCTACTTGGCTCTGATATGTCTGTGATTGGCCCTAAAGGTCACAGATAAATAGAGGCAAAGGTCAAATTAAATAGTCTAAACAAAGATTAAAATGTCCATTTTAAAATTTCTTTAAATACCTTGAATATCTTAAAACAGAATGTCATGTCATTTAAATACATTGTAGTTAAAGGTTAAAGTCACATTAATGATATGCATAGGTTATAATTAAAGGTCAGTAAAGTTTAATATATGAATAGGTTAAAGGTCAGTCATATTAAATATATGAAGGTTTAAGGTCAGTCAGTAGTCACATTATATATATTAAACATGCATAGGCTAAAGGTCAGTCACATAAATATATGTACCCCAGGTAATGGTTATAGGTTAAGATATATACTATATATATATATTCTCAAAGTTAATGATGTTTTGATTTTAATTATGTCAATTCATATACATATATATACTGTTATTTGTGATATTGATTTAAATGCCAAGTTGAATGTTGTTATAATTTTTCAAGAGGTGTGATATTTCTACTTAAATATTTTAATATTACACTTTGTATGAAAGTTTTTTTTATATATATAGGTTTCATTTAAGAAAGAATCTAAAGTCAATTTTCAATAAAGAATAATGTCCATGCCATGTGTATTCAAAGTTAGTGCCAAAGGTTATATATATAAACAACACAAAGGTCGCCATGCATATATTAAGTGTGCGATAGGTTACTATATATATAGTACATAGTATGTGAATGGTTGTCAAGCATTCAAGAATAAAAGACCAGGAAATGTTAAAAGTATAAATCACAAGTATTCAAGCTTCTCCTACCTCTTTGATTATAACGGACAATATTTAGATTATATAGTATACTTACAGACAAAAAGGTTACACAGATAGACTAAACATGTAACATGTAGAAATATCTACACTGTCGGATTTAACTTACAAACATGGTAATCTTTCCTGAATTCTGGTGATTATAAGTAAATCAGCTGCCTTTTGTAACTTTTTATACTGAGGTTGTAAGTAAAGGCGAAATACTGCCAAAGCAACTTTCAGAGATCTTGCCGATAAATTGTGAACAGCATTATTCCTCAAGTTCACTTTGAGAAAAAATAGTGTAAGAAAAAATAAACATGCAGTATATTAGAAGTGATTATATATTATGTAATGTGAAACATGTCTTATACATCACAGTAAAAGTTAGGAACACCACATGCACACTGTGAAACCTCATCAATAAAATTAGTTTTATATTACATGAATTCTATAAACATTGAAATCAATCAATAAAAACTGAAATCTACTATTAAATAAATGTACATTTCACAGGAGGCAATTTACTTCTAAGTATGGACAAAGTTTATTGATTTACCATAATATGTTCAATTTATATGTAAATCATGATAAATATATGTGAATCTTGAGTTTCACATTTGTTGTCAGGGAAAGTAAAACAAAAGGGTTTCAAATAGAATCGCTGACCTTTAAGTTACAATAATAGACTCATAATGATAGAAAACAAATCATTTAGATATTTTCTCTATTCTCATCAAAAATTACAGTTTCATGCAGGATGCATTTACTTTTATGATAAAAAAACATTGTGATCTCAAATTTGAAGAAGATGTTGAAATATGTGTCAAGTGTCAGATAATTAGAGAGGGCTTCACTGTAAGAGATGTACAGTTAAGTATGTCAGATAAGACAGGTTTCACTGTAAGGGAGACAGAGTGTAGTGAGATTATTACATAAACATCTGTAACAAAAGTGAAGAATGCAATTGTGAATGAAAAGCCAACCACCATACTGATTCTGTGTGTGTGTAAGTCATAGAAATACAAAATCAAGTCAAAAGTGTCACTGGTTATATCAGGTAACACATCAGCCAGAGGGAAGCACACGTAAATCTATAAGAGGGAGAAACAAAATCAACAACAGCTAAAAGATGATAAACCAGCTCTCTATCAACAAACCTGTACAAATTCACACTTCTCCGTCAATGCTTTTCTCTGATGTTCTAAAGTTTCAATCTGTTTTTGAAACGTTCGTCGTTGTAACTCCCAGTCTTTAGACTTCTGGACATATTCCTAATTAAATACTTCATAGTCTCAATATGTGCTGACATTTCAAAACTAACAGGTTTATTTTATTGATCCATCGTACGCATTTTCATATTTGATTTCAAGCAACATTTCAGAAGGAATCAAACAATTATGTGAATAATAACAGGGAATTGTACTTTGTGCCTGACTAAACACCGTAATTAGCAGGCTATTTTGGCGATGTGGCAGAACACCGCAGCCACGTGTACCAGATCACCAAAAAATTAAATATTAGCTCAAGTTTTACAACTGTGAAAAAAATGAAGTCATAATTCTTATCTTTGTCCAACATAAAACACTGTTTCTGACATAAAACACTGCTTTCTGGAACTTACTGACTTGAAACAACATCCACGAGTATCAAATGTATGCAGATCCAGAATATCAATCATCAACATTTTTTAAAACTAAAAGGAATTTTGATAATTAATGACTGATATTCTTTCTTGTTGAACTCATTCACTCCTGAAATTTCATAATGAACTATTCCAACCTTTGATTTGGAAGAGTTCTAATATGTCTTCAGGGGTGAATGAGTTAATATCATATATGTTATGTGTACAGCAGTTTGATTAGCATTGGGGCAACAGTAGATGGTGTATATACATGCTGATGAGTTTATACATGATATTTCCTGATTAAATATCTCATGCAACCATAACAAATCTAGACTAAGATATTTGATTTTCTACAACTGAAAATATTCTTTCATTTTGAGCAATACAATGGATTCTTGAATTTGTCTGATAATATGATTGTGTGTGTCCTCAAGAATCTAATTTCAGTGCAGACAGAACAGGCACCAACAGTGTCACTTCCATCTCTACAGACAGAGCAGGTACCAACAGTGTCACTTCCGTCTCTACAAACAGAACAGGCACCAACAGTGTCACTTCCGTCTCTACAGACAGAACAGGCAACAACAGTGTCACTTCCGTCTCTACAGACAGAACAGGCAACAACAGTGTCACTTCCATCTTTACAGACAGAACAGGCACCAACAGTGTCACTTCCATCTCTACAGACAGAACAGGCACCAACAGTGTCACTTCCGTCTCTACAGACAGAACAGGCAACAACAGTGTCACTTCCATCTCTACAGACAGAACAGGCACAAACAGTGTCACTTCCATCTCTACAGACAGAGTAAAAGTAACACCAATGTAATTTGTTTGAGAAGACAAAGTATATGAACCACCAGTGTAATTACTGTATATAAGAGTTATTTTATTATCATATTTTCCCAATTTCCCCCATCCTCTATGTCCAGGGGTTACTCTCACTTACGCTCTCTGCACCCCTGGAATATGTCATAAGCAAAATTGAAGGCACAAAGACAGCTGTTTGATTGGTCTCAGGTAACAAAACCTGACCAATCGCCAGGCTGACACCTGTCCTTTGAAGATTACAAAGGGGCACCACTTGACTTCAAAGTCAGTCAATTTTTACCATTACATGACTGCAAGATTTTTTTTTTGTATATCAAAGGATCTAAATAGTCTTCTTGTTTCATCAACAAGGTGGCAATCACTGAGCCTTCAATTTTGCTGACATATTCCAGGGGTGTAGAGAAAGTAAATGAGTGTAACCCCTGGACATAGAGGAGGGAAAAAACACTGAAGACTACTGTCTGTGAAGACAAAAACAGACACCAATAATGAGACATCTGTCTGAAGACAAAATATGTAAACCATCACTGTACCTATTGTCTGTGATGACACAAATACCTGCACCATCTGTGTAACTAATGTCACGGAGACAGGCATTGAATGAAGGTCAAGGTAATTTATTTTAATACATCTGATAGCCCTCTATCCAAACTAGGTAAAGAGGAAATATTATAACCTGAGTCTTACATGTACAATTATTGAGTTGATTTATGCATATTCCATCCTTTTGGTCTTGAATGAATGTCAAGATCATTTAAAAAAAAACTTTGTTCCTAAATCCAGTTAGTTATATATATAAATAAATATAATTATTTGACTATTTGCCTTTGGTTCAAATATGTTTGACTCCTCTGACCTTAATGAAGGTCAATGTCATTTATCTGAAGAAAAATCATCTGTCTGCACCTACAGGTAATCATTCTAGGTAGACGCAATCAGTTTCTACGATGACTGAAGTGGCATTTTTTTCCCCAAATCACGAAAATTCTCGCTTGTTCTTGCGATTTCAAAGTGCATCAGACATATATTTCCTATGCCGAAGAGGCAGTTGCCTTTCCGTCTAATCTAATTCCGTGGTAGAAGAAAAAACTGTCAATTGTTCATGGAAAATTGACAACGGATGAAGACGGCCGGCAAAAATAGGTCTCGATCGTGACATTTTGTGATATAAAATGTTTGATTTCAGAATATTTTAGCAGATCGTTGACTAACTGAGATAGGAAGGTAAGAGCGGGTTGCATTGGACTGACCTCCACTTTGTCTTTGGTATGTTGTAGTTCCATTGTGTGATCCTGTAGGATGATGTCCGCCTGTTCCTTGTCATGTCGGCATTCCTTCGTTTGTTTGTGGTGGCGTTTATTTAGCTTTTCATAATCATGCTTCACCTTGCGTACCTGTATGGTCAACAGAAACAAACATTCAGGTAATCGTTAAAACAGAGAGACAGACAGACGACCGGCGGACAATAGATTGAGCCTAAACAATTGACTGAAGCTTCAAAGTACAGCACTCTTTCTCATATAGTTTTCTTGATACGGTTCAATCCAACAACCTATCATTCATTTTCAGCAATATTTCTATCAAAATTTAAAGTTCTGACAATCAAAATTATTAACATAAACATGAAATTCAAAGAAATATGCTCTGTTTTTCTTACTTATCTTGGAATCAAAGTGAAATTAAGAAGTCATCCTATCTTTTTGCTTATTACAGCATATTTTGAAACATTACAATCACCACAAAATGTATATATGCAGGATATAAGGTCATTTAACTTTCACCAACAGCCCGGTGCGGGACAGAAATCAACGGGGGAGCATTTTACCGAGAAGGCTATAATATCTTTGAGTGTAGGTTAGAATGACTGTTACGTAAATCCTCAAAACCACGACAATCATATTGTTATAGTTTACAAACTAGCAATGCAACCAGCAGCAAATTTTATGAGAAGAAAAAAAGAAAAAACAATCCAACAATGAAGATGGAAATATGACAAAAATGAAGACAATGACAAAAATGATTATGTCAATGATGATGATGAGAAAATAACATCAACAATGGTAATGATGTGTGTATCTGAAAGTGTTTAATGACAATTGATTAAATTTTAATAATGATGATTAAAGCTGATAACTAATCTCATTAGATTAAAACATTTAATCATGCCAAATGAAAGTTACGATGACGTGAGTCCTACTATTATAATTAATAATTCAGTATCCGAAAATATTAAACTGTTCAGTCAACTCCAAACTATTTATGAATCAAAAAAGGAAAAGATGTAATTATTATGTATAATTATTTATATTGTCCACACGAAATATCCCAAATAATCCAACTTTCTTCAATCACTTTTTGGTCACAATTTCTTTTTTAAAATGTAAACTTGAAAATGAAATTTCATGTCAGTAGGACTACTTTTTATACATAACATGTTTGTGAAACATGATTTTAATGATTGACAAATGTGGCATTACTTTCCTTTCCTTATAGTTCTTCAAATCAATTTTTTAAGTTATAAGACAAACTTGATCTATTTTACAACTAAATTTAATTATCACAAACAGTTTCTCATATTTTTATTTATTTTACCCAAAATAATTCAGCCTTCAAACTTGGAAGAGTTTTCTCATTTTTGACAGGGATTTAAGATAGGTATATACAATATGTATTACGGGTATGATAAGTGAGATGACAGACAGACATACAGTACCGTGGCAAGTGTCCACACATGGAATTCTTTAAAATCAAGGAAACTTTGTGACCAAGAAGTGACAGAAGGACAGAAGGGTTATTTTCTGAAAAAGTTTTGACAGTTGAGCCTGCAGCCAGGTCAAATTTTAGATCACTCAAAAAAAGTTTTTTTTTAAATCCACATTGACCGCATCCACCTTTTTTAATAGTAACCTGTCCGTGCAGGACAAAAGGTTCTTTGGAATGCCTTGGGCCTTTTCTATGTTGTAATAAGAAGTATAAGGCTGAGTGATGATCCAAAGGAAGTGATCGACCATCAACTGTGATTCTGGTTTCTACGGTAACAAGGTGAAAATGTAGCACAATTATTTTTGTTGATTAATTAATCCTGTTGAAATGTCATTTATCTTCAAGAACATTGAACATTTTGCAAACATTTTAATATATACAGCTTGGGTTTAACCAATTTGTTTTATTAAATCTTGAAAAAATACCTTAAATCCTGAAAAATACAACAGCATATCAATCTGATTAAAACCAGATCTTTAATTCCACTCTGATACTCTACCTTCCAGTCAACGTGGAGTATCGGAGTTGAATTAAAGATCTGGTTTTAATCAGATTGACACTATATATTTTTTCTTTGTATAAAGAAATGATTTAAATAATAAAATGTTTCAAAGACATTTGTACAAGTAAATATAAAATTTTAGCAAATAAATTTCTTTTAAATTATTCTTAATAACAATGTTGATCTTTGTCTTTTTATGAAAATTTTCCATCAGCATTAGAAATAAAATATTTTTAAATATATGTATTGTAACCTATTTATGAATAAGAGTCAACGTCAAAGCACCAAAATTAATGCTTTTATCCTTTTTTTTCATCTTCTGACCTTTAAAACCAAGTTATCCAGTTTTGAATTATAAATTAAAGCAGTTTACACAAAACTTATCTTTTGTTGAATTATAGAACAAGTTTGTTCATTATTGAACAACACAACAAGTTTACCCAGAGTTGAATAATGAAACAGTTTGTCCAACATGGCATTGTAGAACAAGTTAACACAGTGTTGAATTATAGTAAGTTAACCCTGTGTTGAATTATAGAACAAGTTTATCCAGTACTGAATTATAGTACAAGTTTACCCATTGTTGATTTATAGAACACGTTTACCCAGTGTTGAATTATAGAACACATTTACCCAGTGTTGAATTATAGAACACGTTTACCCAGTGTTGAATTATAGAACATGTTTACCCATTGTTGAATTATAGAACACATTTACCCAGTGTTGAATTATAGAACACGTTTACCCAGTGTTGAATTATAGAACACGTTAACCCAGTGTTGAATTATAAAACCAGTTTACCCAGTGTTGAATTATAAAACAAGTTTACCCATTGTTGAATAATGAAAAAAGTTGATTCATACAAGTTTACCCAGTGTTGAAAATAAAAAAGTTGATTCATTGTTGAATAGTTAAACAAGTTTACCCAGTGTTGAATTTTAGAAATAGTTGAAAAAGTGTTCAGTTATAGAACAAGTTTTAAGTCTTTCGTAACCTTCCCTTAGAACTAGAATTATATACTGTCTGTCTATATTCACATGTTCAATAATTCCTCAAGTATTTCTGTATGTTAACAACATCTTTATAATGTCCAATTGTCAATTAACATCAGTTCTACTTTCTCCTTAGCATGGTTTCTATAGACAAATTCACTATATTTCTTTTATAACACAAATTAACAGAACTGCTATGTATAAAATCAGCTGTGTACAGCTATATCACAATTTCAGCACGACATTGTAGGCATGTACATTGTACGTCATGCAAACTTAAGCTAATACACTAAATAATATAATACACTAAATAATACACACTAAATAATACACTAAATAATACACTAACTACGCATTAACAAATCAATGCAATTGATTAAACACAGACCTCCTCCTTGAGGGCATCTAGATGTGTATCATACTCAGAGATCCCTGTCCTCTGACTGTCTTCCAGGTCTTTTATTTGCTGTTTCAGACGTCCGATCTACAAAAAGAAAATTTGTGGTAAATTCATACAGAAAAGATGTTTTAAGGGAAAAACCTTAACAGCCAATCAACAAAAAATGTCATACAGGGTTAAATAGTAGAAAATAAATAACAGATCAATAAAAGCAAAAAGGAAATAGAGACAAAAAAGAGGAAGAAAATCTACATAAATTTATGTACACAAGTACCTGTAGCAACATGCTTGTATGGTAACTTAATAATAACAATATATACAATTTTAAGGTTTAAGTTAAGGTCCAATTGCTTGCAGATTTACAACACCTATACTTTCATTCTACAAGCGTCATACTGGGCTCATTTAAATCTTAAATCTGTTATAAGGGATTCCTGTCATAAGGGATTCCTACAAAATACATAAGTAACAGGGAAAAAATCTGGGATTTTTCTCCTTAGAATTAATTTGTCCCTGTCAATAGATTTTCGCATTGGAATACAATTCTTTCCCTGTCAATGGCTTTCCCCATTCAAATACATTGGTTCCTGTCAAAGGATTTTCCCATTGGAATGAATTAGTCCCTGTCAATGGATTTTCCCAGTGGAATAAATCAATCCCTGTCAATGGATTTCCCATTGGAAAACATTGGTTCTTGTCAATGGATTTCCCAGTGGAATAAATCAATCCCTGTCAATAGATTTTCCCACTGGAATAAATCAGTCCCTGTCAATAGATTTTCCCACTGGAATAAATCAGTCCCTGTCAATGTATTTTCCCATCGGAATAAATCAGTCCCTGTCAATGTATTTCCCATTGGACTACATGGGCCTCTAGCCGTACCTCAGTGTGTTTCTGCTCCAGTGTGGACCGCTGTAACAGGATCTCGTGTTCCTTCTGCAGTAGCTTGGTTTCCAGGTCCTTGAGGTCACGCTCCCAATCACCCTTCTGTGTGTCCATCATCCCATCAATGTGTGACATCAGCTCCTTAAGCTCCGACTCACAAGTCGACGTCAACACACCCTTTGGTAACCTTGATACCAAGAAAAACAGATTTCAAATGCTGTTCTTTTACTGTATTTATCATATGACTACATAAACAAATTCTCAGCATCATCCACACCTGTTTCATAAACTTACCTGTGATAACAGTACTGTACATATACTGTTAAATTTTTCCTGAACTCATTCACCCCTGAAGACACATTTGAACTCGTCTAGTTCAAAGTTTGGAATAGTTTATTATGAAATGTCAGGGGTGAATGAGTTAATTGTGCATAAATATTCTTAATATTTTATAAATGTCTTTCAGTTTTTGTCTCGTTAATCTAAACAATATCAAATTATTACAGACTGTTCAATCATAATTTACTTACTCACTCTATAGTTCGTGTCTCGAACTGAAAACTTAAAATTGAATTAAGAACCCTGTATTTGCAACTGTTACAATAATTTCATCAATTACCTGAAATGAAATCATTTTACAGAGATTAGGCCTGTGATATTTCAAATTTTATCAACCAAAACGAAGAAAGAATTTTTTAATTAAAAAGGAAAAAACAACAACATAGACATGTTATCATTACAACTAATAATTCTTAGAGGATGTGAAATCTTTACCAGATATTATAACAACTATAATATGAAATATAAAATCAGACTGTCTATAGACTAGCGTGGAAGCCATATTGAATTTACAGTGGAGCCTAATGAACGTGAACTATAATAAACAGCCACACTGATTTTTACAAAACTTTTTAATTTTGGAATTCGAATTTCCAATTTTAAACAAGGTTCCACTGATCAGATTGTGTGACCAAAATCATCAAATAAGAAGCAATGCATTTCTGGTGTCGTCAAAATGTGAACATGATGCCAAGAAAATCGTACACATAAACATGAAAGTTCAGAAAACATGATTGGTGATTTCTGTATAATTCCTGCGGAGGCCATGATGAGGTGTATAAAGCTGTTTGTGAATCACAAGCATTGCTCTCAAACTGAAAAGTGTACGAGTCAAACTTAACTCCAGAAAAACATACAAAGCCAGAAACATACACGAGCAAAAGTCACAAAAACTTAGCACTGTCCTGGATAAAAACAAATAGGCTTTGTTGAGAAACAGATGTGCACACTGAATGAACAGCAAAGTTAACTTTGAAATATATCAAAGTGTCCATCATTTCAAAACATTGCCATGCACAGAAAAAAGCTATCGTAAATTAACATAGACTGAGAGGTGGTGCTTTAATTGTATGGACATGTATGTTCTGTGTATCTTCAACATCAATAAATAAAGCTAATAGGAAACTAGACTAAGGGTGATCGATACAAATATACTACAACTTCATCATTTGTAATGGTTGTCAACACCTGAAAAGGTTGTGATATTCCCACTGACAGATACAAATATCCACAGTACCATAAAATTTATTTAAACCACAACACTTCTTTATTCAGCCTTCAAATGGCTGTTTAACAGATAAGTACATATTGCTTTCATAGTAAATTTCAAATTTTCACCTGGCCTTGTGTGACCATGAGGTCTTAAGAAATTTACAGCATTAGAACCCCATGTGTTATAAGTTTGAGTTTAACTTCTGCTGTTGGGGGTCAACTTGAGTTGGACCTTAAACAGGGACTTAAAATAACCTGGTAACTATTGGGGGTAACCATTGGGAACATTTTTGCCTCTCCACAGCTTATTGTTGTGTATATGCAATAAAACAAAATTTCAGATCATACATACCAACAAACTAATCAAAATATTCAATATTCTGTAACCATCAGATGAGCATTTCAGATTTTTCTAAACTGACAGCATTAATACGAGAAAGGGAAACTTACTGATCATAAATGGAAAGAAATATGTCCCATTAAAAAATGATAGGAAAAAAACGTTAAGATCAGGTCACAGTTAATTGGGAACAGTATTTATCATTCTACGTCTAATATGCACATACATGTATTCCGTCTTTGCGTATTGCAGAGTTATCTTCTCTTGTGAGCAGGTATTGATTGTTACATCATTGGTTTGTGTGAGAAAATTACGTCGTTTTCTCAAAAATTGATGACGTAACTCTCATAAACAAATGACGTAACAATCAATACCTGTCCACAAGAGCAGATAACTCTGCAATACGAAAAGACGGAATAAGGTAATGAAGGATATTAAGAGGTCAAAATTAATTGGGGGATAATAATATCTATTATTCTACACTTCTAATAGTATGAGGTGGGATACAGACACTATCTACTGTATAAACAAATATAACAGAAATGTATGGTGTACGTTCTAGTTATTTAAAGAAGAGTTTTAATAAAAAAGAAACAATTTTACGATTCTGGTTTACGATGAAGTTTTGGTGCAGCGTTTCTATATATATATATATACTGGTGATGCTACGCAGTGCATTCACTTAGCGACAATTGTGAAAAGATTGGTGAAATATGTAACGGGTCAGAATCAGTTATACACGACTTGTTTAACAGAAACGGTGACCAGTGAACAAAAGAAGATTTCCATTGACTGACTGATATATATATATATATAAAACCTTCCTTATTATCATGTCAGAGGTCATAATGAAAATAGGATGAAAATCAATGACAATGATGTTTCCTTGGAATCATACAATTACCCAGTATTTGGTCAGGATCTGTAAAGAATAATTATGTTTGTGAAACTGATGCTCTCCATATTTTATACGAAGAATTACTTGTCTTCAAGGTATGTTTAGCGACCCATTCCTCTAGATCTGTTGACTCAATTTTTGTGCTTCAATTCGATCTTCAATCATTAACGAACCAGTAAAAAAAACCAAGAAACATCTATTTTTTATTTAAAAGGGTAAAGAAAATTTTTAAATGTAGTTACTTGAATGTAATCAGTAAACCTTTCACACAGGAAAATTACAATACGCTATTGGTAGATTAATAGTATTGCCCATGCATGCAATATAAACCAACCACAACACACAATTGTGTAGGTACATTAAACAAGCACTAAGCAAGTAGCTTGTTGAAATGTTAATTCTGTGGTAAATAGCAAATTATTTCCTATTAAAATTAACATTATATCACATTATCTGTGGAGAAAAACATGTTTTATACAAAATAAACATAGCAACATATACTGGTATAGCATTTAAAATGTAGAACTATTCAAATAATGTAAAGACATTCTGAAAAAAATAAAGTTAAACCAACAATTCATTTTCGCAATAATGTAATATCAGAAAAGACTTTGAGCAGATTTCTGCTCTGTTTTATTGATTATTCTCATAAACTTATCTACATAAGAATAACATATAAGGGGTCAGTTTGAACTCAGCTGCTAATTTACATGAAAGCTGTCACTAATAGTTCTGTTACATCATTAGTCTAAGCTGAACAACATTACACACAACTAACACTATGTGGGACCTGAACATAACGTCTTAGAGAGCCCTCCTAAATCAGACGATGTTGTTATCACCATAACATTTACTCATTTAAAAACAAAAATGTAATTTCATTACGTTACATGTATCATATCAAACAAATTATTGAATTTACATTATATATCACACTTTCTTTACTATGAAAAAAACCCAAACAGTTTACAAATATGCCCCCCCCTCCCCACCTCTCTATTTTGGGCTTATAACAAGGCATACATGCTAACCACTGTATACATTAATCCCATCCAGCAAAACATATAAGAACCAGTTAATAGATGGCTCAACCCAGCAAAAACAAATGTTAATAAAAAAAATCCAAAAGTACATTTTATATTTCCAAAAGTACATGTACATTTCATATTTGACCTAATAAGGGTGCCAGGCCTACGTTGATTGGGAATATTTTACTTATTATTTAAACACGCTTTTCCTCAAACTTTTTTTTGTATTTAAATATTTTTCCTTAAAGAAATTAAGGCTTTTAATACCATTCCCATATATCATTATGAAAGACTGCAATTTTGTTACCATATATCATTATGAAAGACTGCAATTTTGTTACTATCAGAAGATGATCCGACACAGTGCATTTTTTATGTTGGAAATAGCCGTATGAACAAACTCTATATTTATGAAATATTTGGAATGTAAAAAAATATGTACATTAAAGTTATATATATATATATATACAATTCCTTGGGGTCCCTCATTAGAGCAGCAATACATGTATATTGTCTTCAAAACTGTCTGTAACATTTACGCTTTAAGTTACCTGAAAGTTTGTAAGGAAAATTTTGGATGCTAAATGCATTATGAATATCTATGATCTGCCTGGCTGGACTCACACAGACTACGATCAGGTCCCACATAATGAGAAAGGGGAAGTCACTACAACAATATAGGCTAGGTGACTTACCTAACAACGCTTTGTGCGTTTCACGCAATTTTGACACAGCTAAAACAGTTGTTTACAGACATTCACATACATGTGACACAACAACCCCAATACTAATCACACATCCCTTACTGACTTTTAAACATAGAATAAGATTCACATTGACATAAAAAAATAACTTAGAATAATATACATTGATTAGAAACCTAACACTTCAACAGTCCACTAGTCAGCGACTAGAGAATTTCAGTACCGACAATACAAGTAAATCGCTTTCTTTTGTGAAGTTTTAGTTCTTTCAACTTGAAAATTTATATCAAAAGTACTTTCTCTTTCAAAAACTTTTTAAAAATACAGAAATACTGAATGATAATAACTGTAAAAAAAACCTAGAACATCATCAAACTTATATATGGCAATTGGAGGGGTTTATGTCCCTACAGGTGTTTTTTTCTATTTTAGGCTGATGATGTTACTTTCAGGAAATCTTGGCCTATTTACTTTTAAGTAGGACTATCAAATTTGTTTTTCTTTCAAATAGTCATATGGACTAGTATCAAACAAACATGCTGTCTAACTTTATCTACACCATAATATCGTCTCCCCATTTAATACACCGACCCCCGACCCCATCCTAACATCTACATTATTAAGCAAACATAGAGACAGCACAGTTTCTCCTTTACAGACATCTTAATCACGCTTTATTAATTTTCCTTAATAACTTTCATAGATACAGACGCTTCAATTGCATTGCCATGAAATCCATCAGTATAAGTCGTTCTCAGAACTTTGACAAGAGTAAGATCAACTTACAATGTACTAGCTGTGGGTATAAAGATGAAATTTGAAATCTTTACAGCTTTGGAACCAAAGGTACTTGAACATATCAGTGATAACATCCATTACAATATCAATTTATGCAAAGTGAAACTTCAGAGTCATTTCAAAGCTGTAGGTATACCAAACTATGGGATAGTATTTGATAAATTGTCTTGACACACCCACCTTTTGGCTTATATGATCTATTTTCACAAAACAGTCTATGTCCATACAGGGCAGAAACCTGAGGATCTGTGCCAGGGTTACCATTTATACCTACATTGTATATATAATCTACCAAAACCAGTATTTATTTAATGAGATGCCTATCATGTATATTCTAGTTATGTATGAAAGGACATGAGAGTAATCTGACCAGTCCGTCCATCTCTGACGACATGTGTGTACTTGTCTCATCTACAAAGGATTTCTATAAATGTTTTCACATTCATTCAGGGATTATCACAAATATTTAAACTTCTAGTTACAGTGACTTAAATTGACAGATATCTATCTATCTATGTGTGTGATTTCATGTGGAACTAAATACATCATGCTTACTCCCGAGATTTACCCGAAGCACTACTAGAGATTTAAAAGACACTCAATGATAAATATCTAGTCCAAATATATTAAAATTTAGATAAAAACTTAAATCAGTGAAAATATTGGTTTTGAAAAGGCGTCAACAATATATTTCAAGTTTAAGTTGTGAAAACAAATACATGTATGACAATGAAGTTATCTAAATTGTAAAATATTTTTTACCATTTCATTTACATGAAAAATTACTGAACAATACTGATATATATATGTTATATATATTGTATGTAGTCTTCAAGAGTCTTGCATAAAAATAGCAACAAAGGGAAAGATAAAAACAAACCTACAACAAGTATATTCCTTTACACCCTCTCTTTACTTTCAAAATAACACACATCTAAAACTTCAAAAAATGCTTCTAAAATTCCATGATGTTTAAATTCCAAAACTTACCCACAACCAAATAAAAACTATGTTATATTTATAACCCTCCACCACAGTAACAACCCAACCTACATACCAACAGTGAAACAACGGATAGTCCTACCTGTTTTGATGCTGCAGTTCTGTCCACATACTGGAAATCCTTTCCATTATTATTTCCTGTCTGTTGTCCACATTGGTGTCAGAAAGGAGAGTCTTAAAAAACTCTCTGTAGGCTGTAAAATCATATTTCTGTACGTTATCATCAATGTTGCTCCAAATTTAATTTCTGTATTCAGTCAGATTATCAAAATGTAAAACATTGATGAACAGTGATGCTTATTGTCTACATTTACAAAAAAATAAAATCATTTTAAAATCTTTAAATCAAGATGAGATGTTGCATTCTTCAGGTATAGGAATATTAGACAATTGATATTGTTAGGGGGATTGAATGGACACCTCTATTTGTTTTTTGTGACTTTTAATTATCCTGATTTTCCCTCTATCGCCTCTTCTAGTACATAAATATTTTATTTGTAATGGGAGAATAAATTGAAACCTTAGTTACAAACATGCAGTTTTATCTCTTGACTTAAATAGTCAGTGCATGATCTCTGTTGAGTTTACATAAACTTGAGCATATCCAATCATTTTCATAGCTAATAATTCATAACTCAGGGACTTGTTTAAAGTACTGACTGTACTATTATATGCCTAGTGAAGTTTTCTAAATCCAAATTAAATCAGTTGTATTGCAAATAAAATTTATATAATTAGTTAATTAAGTACATAACTACTTTTTGATTTGCAACTATTTTTCAGAGTTGACACCAAGTCTTCCTATTGTAGGGAAATAAAAAAAAGTCCTTTAAAAGTTCCAAGTGGTTAAAAACATAAATTTTAACAATGCTTGCCTTAATAATTCCAAATCATTTAAAATTCATACCACTAATATTTAACTGAAATATTTTAATATTTGACAGCTGTTCTTGTTCCATCATCAGACCATGTGCTCCGTGTTTAATGTTTACATCAGTGATCTAAAAAAAATCTACAAAAATATCTACCAGTATTTATTCTAATACCATAGGTTATATTTAACTGCCGCATGAATGCATATCAAATATCTAATTGTTGCAGATGTCATTATCATATGTATATAAGATTTTATATCAAATGTTGTTCATTGAATCGATCGAAGACAGAATCACAACTGATTGTCGAAGTGCCAAAAGCATTGTATACAGACAATAGCAGCCACTCAACCCATTAACTTATCAATCGACCCTCGCAAAATGTGTATCTGTGTGTATTGTAAAACAAAAATAATAACACGTGCAAAATCTTACCTTCGCTTCTAAACATTGTCATAGTTCTAGTCAATTTAGTAGCATGTCAGTCGGGGAAAAGATGGGAAACACTTTTGAAACTTTATCTTTGTTTATTGAAAAACATGTTGTTACCTGTTCACTGTCATTTTTGAACATGACATTTCTTGCTCTTTGCATCTGAACAATGTTAGTCAGTGGGGAGGTATAAATGGGGCATTGTGAGATTTGTGAAAGTGATGAAGTTGAAAAAATCAAAAAGTGTGTAAACGTGCTTAATGCCTAAATTCTTACCCAAATGAACATTTGGAGTTCAACCTATGCAGACAAACCGCGCGCCGGAGTAAACAAATTCGTTGGTACCGTAAAACGGTCTGCTTCCTGTCAATGTTGTAAAATTAACGCTTGCGCTCTTTTGTTTTTGTTTACTTCCGGGGCGGATCTAGCAGACGGAAAAGTTAGGATTTACCTGAAAAATGTTGCTTATATTTGATGACAAGCACAAGGAACACCTTTCCTTTTTAACAGACACAGAGACTGATGGTAAGAACATTTCTGCTGTAGAGCATAATAGCTCAACGCTTGTGATTAACAACTGGGAATGAACTCATGTGACCATCATCACCATCATGATAGATAATGAGCTGCCAATGAAACTATTTTGTCAGTTCAACAGTTGTCACCCTTCCAGTCCCTATGCAGTTATTCCTCTCTCATAATAAGTGCTCTTTTTTTTTGTAAAATAAATACCCTTATGGCCTACCGTTACGAATATAACAACCCCCAGAAGTTAGAGATATGTCAGAGGCATTCTCTCTCAGGATCACACCTATATATACACCTATAAATATAATCCTGGTGTATTGACAGACGAGGCTAGTACCTGTGTCAGGATGGAACAGGCATATTATTGTAGCAGGTTTTAATTGTACCTACGATTAGGTCGCCATCTAGCTTCGAGCTAGAGGGAATTTCCCTTTAGCTCAGTGGTAGAGCTTCCGACAAGGAATCTTCACCCTCGAACACCACAATCCTGGTTCAAGCTATCACCCTGTCACCACAGGGAGGGCCACATCACGGACACCATTTGTAACGGGAAAGAGAATAGTGTGCCTTTACCAGGGATTGAACCCTCGATCTCCAGCAGGTTCCTAGTCGGACATTCTACCATTGAGCTAAAGGGAAATTCCTTCTAGCACAAAGCTAGAATGTGTGACCTTAATCCTATGTACAATTAAAACCTGCCACATAATGTAAGATTTCCCACACAATGATATATATTGTCAATACAGAAAAAGAAAGTATGGGAATAATTTCGACTTCATCTATGCATTTTACTCAAGTTTTGTCGTAAAAATAGCTCTACAGAGCTCTACAAACATCATGCTTGACATGGGAATACACAAACCTGGATTGGGTTGAGTTGTAAATAGTTGGGTCTTCGGGGGCGAAGAGGTAGACAAATGAGAATGGAGTGTAGTGAAAGTGGACTGGGCCAATTGTCAGCGACCAGGTAGCTCAGTTGATTGTGTCTTTCTACAGTATGGATGGTCCCAGGTTTGAACCCGTTCTGGCCGTGCATTTTTGAAGCTGTATTTTATGGCCCATCAACACAAAGGTAATACAAGGGCAAAAATGAATAAATGGCCAAATAACAGATGTAAAGGGACTTCCAAGGAAGTTAAAAAGGATGTAAAATGTACAGATACCTGATGCAAAGTTTTACTTAAAGCTTATCAGAGGACTATATATATACATCTGCTGATCTAGTTCTCTGATAGGGAGCTCCAATCATATGTTGTATTAGAGGTATTGCTTCCATCCAGATTCAACAGAGTTTAAGGTATGCATGTCAAACTTTACCTTGATGGAATAAACTCCCTCCTGATATTTTGTCTAGCATGACAACTTTTAAAATTCAAGTATCTACCGTCATTTTCTAAACACAAATTTAAATATTATCTGTCAAAAAAAAAGAGCATGATTCATCTCTCCATCTAAACCCTCATCTGACCTCAATCTTTAAATTGTTGAAGTTGGTTAATATCCTATAGAAGAAGTGAAAAAAGTCGGCCTCATGTGATTTTGGGGCATCATGTCTACTTCGGTTACAAAAGAGATATACCTCTGACAGCTGCCACAACAATATATGCTAAAATAAGTTCCAGACTGCATGTTTGTGAAAGGTGTGAAATTTTTGACAATTTCTGTTCAAATTTATCAATCTCACACTTCTGCGAAGTTGACTTGCTAATGATTTGTAATTATATAACATGAGAGAAACAAGAGGCACAATGGGCCTGAATCGCTCACCTGGTATTAATTTCACACTTGTTATCTTAAAAGTGGACTAAAATACAACTACAGGCAGAATATCGGTGTTTGATTAATAAGAACCTATTGAAAGATTTAAACATATGACACCCGTGACCATGAATGTCGACAAGGACATTAGGTTGAACAGAATTTATAGTCTTCCAACCCAGCATGCTTCTAGCAAAATATCATTACCCTGGACTTTTTGGTTATACAGAACAAATCATTTAAAGATTTAAACATATATTGACCACTGTGACCTTGAATATGGGTGAAGGTTATTCATTTGAACAAAATTGGTAACCCTTCATCCCAGCATGTTAATGGCCAAATGTCATCACCGTAGGCCTCTTGGTTATTCAGAAGAAGTGGTTTAAATGTTTTCAACATATTTGACCCCAGTGACCTTGAATATGATTCAAGGTCATTCATTTGAACAAACTTGGTAGCCCTTCCATCCAGCATGTTATTGGCCAAATATCATTATCCTAGGCCTCTTTGTTATTCAGAAGAAGTTGTTTAAAGGTTGTATACATATTTGATCCCTGTGACCTTGAATATAAATCAAGGTCATTTATTTAAACAAACTTGGTAGCCCTTCATCCCAGCATGTTACTGGCCAACTATCATTATCCTAAGCCTTTTGGTTACTGAGGAGAAATTGTTTAAAGTAAAAAGTTGACGCCGGACGATGGCCGGACGCCAGACGCCGCACCATGGCATAAGCTCACTTGGCCCTTTGGGCCAGGTGAGCTAAAAACAGACAGGGATTCAAACCAAGGACCTCCAAACTCTAGATGCACTGTACCATTGAGCTACTTGGTCACTAGTGATTGACCCAGTCAAATTTTGCTACATATACCATTACACCGGAAGGATTCCCCACCTCAGCACCCACCCTTATGAACACATAAACTTCCAATTCATGTCACTGTGACTTTCTTTCAGAAACTTTTATCCCAGGAACAATGTACTTAGAGAAGCATTCAGGTGTAACAGGGTAAATGTTTTGCTGCTGTTATCCTCAAAGCACTAAAAGGCAAAGAGAATAATAGATGATCCCATTTGCTATATTGAGAGAGTTAAATGTCTATTTTACCAATTTGAATTTAGTGATACAATTGAAACAAACAATAAGTACTTTTCAATTTCTTCATTGTAGTTGTGCGTGAATTTTGCAAGATAAGCATGGAGTTTATAAGGAAAGGTTCGAATAGAAAAATCTACCAAGGAGCTGCTCGTAAGTATATTTAATTGTGACTAAAATCGATCATGAATTCTGTAGTCGATTAATCAGTAATTGGTCTAACTGAACAATATATTGTCAACAAAGTTGATTTATTGGAGCATCATAATAAAGTTGTAATATTTTATAATAGAAAACTAAAATTTGTAATAATGATAAGGCAAAGATGTTACCTAAAACCTCCAAACTTTACTAGTCAATCCGGTTTTGCTTTATTTTACAGAAAAACTCAAAGTTGATGTTGAAACAGTACAACACGGAGTGGAGGGGTTAATGTATCTGTTAACAGAGTGTTCCAAACTAATGGTAGGTACATTACACTTAAGGATCCCTGTACCACTGATGGTAGGTACATTACACAAGGATCCCTGTACCACTGATGGTAGGTACATTACACTTAAGGTTCCCCATACCACTGATGGTAGGTACATTACATTTAATGATCCCTGTGCCACTGATGGTAGGTACATTACACTTCATGATCCCCGTACCACTAATGGTAGGTACATCCACTTAAGGATCCCCGTACCACTGATGGTAGGTACATTACACTTAAGAATCCCTGTACCAGTGATGGTAGGTACATTACACTTAAGGATCCCTGTACCAATGATGTTAGTTACATTACACTTAAGGATCCCCGTACCACTGATGGTAGGTAGATCCACTTAAGGATCCCCGTACCACTGATGATAGGTACATTACACTTAAGGTTTCCCATACCACTGATGGTAGGTATAGTACACTTAATGATCCCCATATCACTGATGGTAGGTACATTACACTTAAGGTTCCCCATACCACTGATGGTAGGTACATTACACTTAACGATCCCCGTACCACTGATGGTAGGTACATTACACTTAAGAATCCCTGTACCAGTGATGGTAGGTACATTACACTTAAGGATCCCCATATCACTGATGGTAGGTACATTACACTGAAGGATCCCCGTACCACTGATGGTAGGTACCTTACACTCAATGATACACATACCACTGATGGTAGGTACATTACACTTAACGATCCCTGTACCACTGATGTTAGTTACATTACACTTAAGGATCCCCGTACCACTGATGTTAGTTACATTACACTTAAGGATCCCCATACCACTAATGGTAGGTACATTACACTTAAGGATCCCCGCACCACTGATTGTAGGTACATTACACTTAAGGATCCCTGTACCAATGATGTTAGTTACATTACACTTAAGGATCCCCGTACCACTGATGGTATGTACATTACACTTAAGGATCCCCGTACCACTAATGGTAGGTACATTACACTTAACGATCCCCGTACCACTGATGGTAGGTACATTACAATTAAGGATCCCCGTACCACTGATGGTAGGTAGATCCACTTAAGGATCCCCGTACCACTGATGATAGGTACATTACACTTAAGGTTTCCCATACCACTGATGGTAGGTATATTACACTTAATGATCCCCATATCACTGATGGTAGGTACATTACACTGAAGGATCCCCGTACCACTCATGGTAGGCACATTACACTCAATGATACACATACCACTGATGGTAGGTACATTACACTTAAGAATCCCTGTACCAGTGATGGTAGGTACATTACACTTAAGGATCCCCGTACCTCTGATGGTAGGTACATTACACTTAAGGATCCCTGCTCCACTGATTGTAGGTACATTACACTTAAGGATCCCTGTACCACTGATGGTAAGTACATTACACTTAAGGATCCCCGCACCAGTGATGGTAGGTACATTACACTTAAGGATCCCCGTACCTCTGATGGTAGGTACATTACACTTAAGGATCCCCATATCACTGATGGTAGGTACATTACACTGAAGGATCCCCGTACCACTCATGGTAGGCACATTACACTCAATGATACACATACCACTGATGGTAGGTACATTACACTTAAGAATCCCTGTACCAGTGATGGTAGGTACATTACACTTAAGGATCCCCCTACCACTGATGGTAGGTACATTACACTTAAGAATCCCTGTAACACTGATGGTAGGTACATTACACTTAAGGATCCCCCTACCACTGATGGTAGGTACATTACACTTAAGAATCCCTGTACCACTGATGGTAGGTACATTACACTTAAGGATCCCTGTACCACTGATGTTAGTTACATTACACTTAAGGATCCCCATACCACTAATGGTAGGTACATTACACTTAACGATCCCCGTACCACTAATGGTAGGTACATGACACTTAACGATCACTGTACCACTGATGGTAGGTACATTACACTGAAGGATCCCCGTACCACTGATGGTAGGTACATTACACTCAATGATACACATACCACTGATGGTAGGTACATTACACTTAACGATCCCTGTACCACTGATGTTAGTTACATTACACTTAAGGATCCCCGTACCACTGATTGTAGGTACATTACACTTAATGATCCACATACCACTGATGGTAGGTACATTACACTTAAGGATCCCCGTACCACTAATGGTAGGTACATTACGCTTAACGATCCCTGTTCAACTGCCAAGAACTGTTACTATCCATTGAAAAATTTGTTTCCGGCATGTCTATAGCTCAATATGTCATTTTCGAAATGAAAACCGTGAAATTCTACCTGCTGTGAGATAGAGATCTTCAAATCAACGAACTGATTGTATCTGTTACCAAAAGGATTCCCATGTGGAACACATTCATTTCACAGTTATATTCTAACAAGTAGAAAAGCAGTTATTTCTAAGTTATACATCCTCAATATCCAGGGGTTATGCTCACATTTTTCGCTCTCTACATCCCTGGAATATGTCATAGCAAAAATGAAGGCACGCGGCTAGCTATTTGATTGGTGTCAGGTAAAAATTCCTGACCAATCACTAGGCTAATGCTTGTTCTTTGAAGATTACAGAGGTGCAATGCCTGACTTCAAGTCCAGAAAGTTTTACCTTTATGCGACGGCGCTATTCTTTTGATGTACATCAAAGGATCAAACTAGTCTTCTCGTCTCGTCCACACCGAGCCTTCAATTTTTCTATGACATGTTCCAGGGATTGCAGAGAGCGAAAGTGAGCGTAACCCCTGGATATCGAGGATGAAAGTTATAGTACAATATAGGGAAAATGTTATGACAGTTCCATGTTGTAATTTGCCAATTACTTTTCAAAAACAAACAACTCTGTGTTGTAATTTGCCAATTGCCTTTCAAAAACAATTTGTTTTGCATTCAAAATATGGTTAAATTGCAAAAATGTTAATTGCTGGTATGCAAGTGAGATTTAACGGTTATAAGACATCACTAAAAATTGGAAAACAAGTGCTTTTGGAATGAAAGGGATATTGAAAGGAGTATTTACATCAGATAGGTAACTGAAAATTCACTGTTCTATAAGCAGTAATTCAGGGGATAGGGATCAAGTTATTGGAGTTGGGAGGGTGTATTTAATGTTTGTTGCACTATAACAGTTTGACCTGATATGCACTGTCTAAATGGTTCTAATGATATAATCATTTCAAGAAAATTCATCTTTTTTTCAGTTGAATGAGATAGATTTCCAGGACTCTATCCTGACTCTGGGTTTCTCTGAGGACATGAGGCAGACTCTACTGGAACTGTACCTACAAAACCGACGCGAGATCCGTGCCATCATGTCAGAAATGGCAATGGACCTACCTCACTACCAGAACCTAGAGTGGAGGTTTGATGTTCAGGTAAATCAGTCCTGTTTTTTTTTTACACAAGTAAAAGTAATAGTTTGCAACATGTACATAGAGTGGCCCCCTTCTCTAGAATATTTAGAGAAAAAAATATTCTACTAGTAATTTGATCACTTGGATGTCTGATTTTAGATTCCGAAGTTCCAAACTAGGGGAGATAAGCTAGTAGTAAAATGCAGTTGAGAGAATCTTCAGAAAAAATTAGGGGCTGGTAACCAGTCTATTTGCTACATTACAATCATGATAAATATCAATAATATCTTTGACATTGACATTATTAAAATTTAACTTTACTTACCATGAATGACATCTTTGTAGCTAATTTATATGAATGTTGTACATTATTATTCAATATTTATGTGTAGTCTGTCTGTCCATCCACAATTCTATTCCTTCGATAATTTCAGAATCTGGAAGAAGAACATTTCTTATATTTCACATGATGTTACACTATCATATGTTGATGTGCAATAGGGGTGTTACAAGTTCCCAAGGTTAAGGTCACTAAAAGTAGAAAGGGAGGATATATACCGTAATTTAAAAAAAAACCGATTTTGACCTGCCAGTATTTATTTTGGTGGGTAATTTGGATATAAATGTGAATAATACAATACTACCAGGATCTCAAGATTTATGATAGCTGCTACTCAAGGTTTGTCCTTTCTGATATATATGCAACTATAAGGTTTGATTAATTGGTACCAAATAAGCACCCTATCCCATTAAGAAGAGTATATCCTTTTCTGGTCCGGGCATCCCATCCCTTTACCATAATTATATACCAACTTTCATAAAAAAAATTCCTATTATGACCATTTTGTTTATTTAGTCTTATTATGGTAAGGACATTTTATTTGCATCCTATAATAAAAAAGACTGCTTTGTGTCTTCTTATTGGCTGAGAGCTTTGATTTCATTTTTGTTCAAACTTACTGTTAAATGGTACTTGTTGGGACTACATTGGTGTGTAATTCTTTATCATATTCAAATACCAAGGTGATCACTATAATATCTGCAAATATGGGTATCATATACTGTCAGACACATGATTTGGCCCTTTCCTACCTGTCAGTGATCTAGATTTTACTTCCATCGAAAAACATGAACAAAATCTAACTAGTATATCATGAAAACACCTTTTATATCCAATGGAAATTAAACATATTTTGTATCAGATATTTTGAATTTCAAGTTTGTTTATAAATAGTCCAAACAATTTCAATATGATATTACTGTACTGCATATATATCATTACAGCTTGCAAGTCGCTCTCTCAGACGACAAACTACACCCGTGGTGACATTTAAACTTCACATAGATGATGCGGGGGAACGCGAGACAAAGGTGTTACAGACAGACCCAGTCAACCTAGTTCATCTCACGAAGGTGCTGGACGAGGCTCTACAGGAGATGAAGTCACCATACTGTCGAAGAATTGCGCGAAATATCAAGTGAACATTGTGAAAAATACTTTTAAAGTTATATTTTCATGAGGCTACAATGAATGACAATAAGCTGGAGAATTCAGTATGAAGAACAGAATTTACCATGACAATACTAATAAGATTGTACTGTGGATAGACCATACAGGAAAAAAATCTTTTAATAATGATACAATATGTATTTTTGCCCTAACTGTAGGGAAGCATGAATATTCTTGGTTTGTCAGAGGTTGATCATGTTTCACAAGGACGAAGCCGGAGTGAAACATGATTAATCAAGGAGAAACAAAGAATCGTGATTCCCTTCTGCAGGGGAAATGAATATTTCTATTATGCAGAGAAAAAAAAACATTCAAAAAAAATAACACCATATGATCAGGTTGATGTGCCATTGTTGTGAACATGAACATAATATTGTATTGCCCTGTCACGTGACGAGTATCATCCAATCATACATGCGGTTATAAAGTTGAGGTAAAATAATGTATTTTGTATAGTATGGCTTTTTGGATGGTAAACTGGAATCATCATGTCCACCTGTCCATCTATAGGGGTAATCTGGTCCAGACAATTAAGTTATCATCACACATGAATAAAACTGGTCCCTGTTTGTAGTTCTGTGTTTCATCTGTACAGGGTCTGTGAACAGAGTTATTCCCCTTTAAGCAATCAGTCAGTCAGGTAACTAGTTCCTCATGATCAGATTCCATAACATATGTTCTACAAAATTATAAGCTTAACTGAATTCAAATGCATTTAAACATGTGCAATAGAAATAGAGATCATGCATGTCATGTGATATTTGATGAGCGTTACTTCCCTTTTGTATCAATTTGTGTAACTTTGACAGATTATCATGGATGTGTAGGGATTAATTGTAGTTGAACAACTAGTTTTAGGAGAACAAAACCAGGGATACTTCTCTTTTGTTTCTGCTGTTACTTTTCTTTCAAAGGCTAATTATGAAACCATGCTTGTGTGAGAAATCTGTTGTTAAAGATTGTTATGGGATGAAAATGTAAATATTGAAATATTCATCTTGTTCTTTAATTATTTGTCACCAAGCTTTGCAGCATCACTTTTCCAGGTATGGTTGTCTTTCTCTGAGTGATCAGTACTTTAAAATGTCCTGCTCAGTAATGGTACATTCATGGAATCCTTCATAACAGCATATATATGTAAAAGATACATCTCCAGCACACACATAGGGAGATATTAGCCAGGTGGCATAGGACTAGTGAGTTAGCGCCTGATAAGCAGCTCCTGCGAATTCCTCAAAATCGTATTGATTGACGTACAGGTATATGCTAATTGTATTGATTGTATATCCATGTACTGTGAAGCGCTTTAAGAGTGGCTTATGTTAGCTAAATAGGGACACTATATCAAATGCTGTATATCATAGAGATGGTGTCAGTATAGCTTGGTTTAATTTTAATTCCAAAGGAAAAGAATACAAGTATGAGTGAATGGTGTTTGATTGTAGGTTGTTATTTTGATGAATTTTTGAGTGTCGGTATGGTGACCATTTATTGAAAAGATTGTAAGAGTCAGCATCAACTATACAGAGTAAGTGACTGATCATGAGGTGGCAAGATAAATTGACTGACCAGAGATAAGATTGAAATGGATTTTGGCAAAATGCTTATTTCATTTGAATATTTGATTAAGTACTATGCATTAACATATTTTTATGAAAATGAAAATAAATATTTTTTATACAAAAAAATGTTGTATTTTTTTTTTAAGATTAACAATAAATCATTAATATATGCCTGTCAACATTTCTATCTGTGTGACTGTGACATATACTATCTTTGAGTCACTAAGGAATTAGGTCTGTAAAGTATAGGGCCCTAACACAGCTGTATATGACATACCTGTATACTTTGTCGAGTGTGACTGGAAATGTGCAAGTCCAGGTGGGATGCTTGGAACTCCAGCAAGTTCACAGAGTTGATTATTCCATTCTACAGTGAATGCAGCATGTACACTAGAACAGACACACATAGCAGACTGCTTATATGAGGGTTACACCAACTAAACCTAAAAAATATCTCATCCCAAGGGTTGAGATATGTCTGTCTACATCACACAGGAGTGATTGATTATTTTTCTCCCAACATTTTCATACCGTAAAAAAGACCTTCACTGCGAAGTTGTTTCATCAATTAAATTCATCAACAATTCTTCCCTTTTCACCATTTTTTCCTACGGCAACATATTTGCCTATTTTGAACTGTCGGAATGCTGAGCTTGCCATGTTTTGTTTAAAAAGTGATGATGTTATCGGTTCTGCTAAAAGTGCACAGGGTCACAGGTCATGTTGAAAGAAGTATGTTGTCTGTGACGTAATATCGTGTGTCAGCTGTCTTGATCGGGGTAGATCAAGACAGGTTTATCTTTTCCCTTCCAAAAACGTGAATGTACCTGTGAAGTGTGGGAGAACAACTTATCTCTACCGGGCCTAGCTAGCTGATTAGGCTCCAGGACTAACAGTTTAACGTCATGGTCAGCCATCACAGAGTGGGATCCACAGAACAGATCAAGATTTCGCATCTTTTGTAAAGATTATGAGGAACCATTAGCTAACACAGTTAACCGTGACTTCTGTCGGAGGTTTGACCAGAAGTGTTGGAACACAGGGTTCTATAGCCATGGTACAAACAGTACTTACTCTGGTGCTGCTACTGTACATGTGACAGCATATATATGACCATTGTGACCTTGAAAATGTGTCGGTCATTCATTTGAACAAATTTAATAGTCCTTCATCAAAGCATACTACCCTAGTAATGGCCAAATATCATCACCTTAGGCCTCTCAATTATTCAGAAGAGGTAATTTATAGAAAAGGGTTGAGAAAAATATGACACACTGTCACATATGCTTAAGCTTTGACCTTTCGGCCAGGTGAGCTTATAACTCAAAGTTAAGAAAAGAAAACTTGATTTACAGTATGAGATAATATCATGAAGTATAATCACTTCTCTATTGGCATAAAGGAATGACTAGAAAATATATGTAAAATACCATATCAAACAGGAAATAACAACTTCGTAATCCAATAACCATTTTTTATTTTAGCAAGAACAATAATATATAAATGTATGTTGCACATTAACATTTAAAACTTTGGAAAAATACTTCAAACTTCAACAATACATCAACACATGTACAGCTGCTATTTATACGAGTTACAGTACTGGTATTAAACAACCTGTAAACAAAAACTGAAGACTTCCCATACAAAACATGCAGATACAGACTATATAATAATGTATGTAAATTATTTTCTTACCATTTTTTTTTAAAAAGATAGTAATATCATTCATTAGTGAATATTTTGACAGAAAGTATAATTTGAGCAAATCCAGATTTCTAAATTTAAGATTGTCATATGTTGAACTAGACTGGCCCCCATCTCCAGAATATTGAATTATTTAGAAAAAAAATAACTCTTATAATTTTGATCACTTGGATGTCCGATTATTAACTAGGGGGAGATAAGCTAGTAGTAAAATGCAGTTGAGAAATTCTTCATAAAAACTTAGGGGCTGGTAGATATAGCCAGTCTAAAATTGAACTTACATTATGATAATTAAGGAAGAAAATCTTACCACTAACAAAACTTTGTGCAATATAGTAACACAAATTCATGTGTTTGATTAAGATTTGTGTAAGACTATTATATATACCAAATAGAATCTATAAAAATAGAAAATTTTCATAAATGGGGATGATATCAAGGTTGAGGTAATTCCAAAAGAGAAGGACATTGAGGAACGCCAGGTTGAAGAAGTTTCTGGTATCAAGCCCCAGAAATCACATTTTTATAAATTTGTTAATGGTTTGTGTCTTAAATTAAGAAAGGAACATATATAATTAATGAAATAAAAATATCTCAACTATTAAGAAATAATAATAAATTTTAAAAAATCTCATCAGTCACAATGAGTATTTTCTCTCTTAAATTACCAGGTAATTTTACATGTATAAACTTATTTAAAAGGTAAAACAAAACATATGCACCTTGAACCAGCTAATAATTGATTCATTAGTTAGTTTCTAATAATGTCAAAAGGTCACTTAAAATTACTTGGAACGTAGCGATTTTTGTATATTTCTTTTTTAAGTAATTCTATGATTTTCTCAGTAATTTTATGAAAGTTTTGAATGCAAGAATATGCATGTTTGATTTGTGTAGTTTTAGATGTCTGATGATTAAATTTGAAATTATAACAGCATACATTCTAATTTTTCCCCACTTGTATTTTATCAAGGTTAATGGCCAAACAAAAAACTATAGTTGTGTTTCCAGCTTCTGCTTCAAAAAACAGTAGGTAGCTATATATAGGTTCCAATAGTGGATTGAACACACATGTACACTGTATCATGATAGCATTTATTCACAAGATTTATTCATCGATCCTTAGAACATAGATTATGCATTGCATTAAATGCATGTACTTTATTGGGAATAAGTTGAAAATATATATATTTTTTTTAAAAAGGTACCCATTGATGTCATATAAACTTCCAATGAATTAGTGAGCCGTCCTTGTATTATATATAAAACAGTTCTTATATTACCACATATACTCTTAATATTTCAGTTGATCACAGACTCAAATACAAATGTAAACCATTTTCCTTGAATATGTTTGTATTTAACTTTGTTAACACACATACACATACACAACCACATACAACGCTAGGAGACGTACAGTGCCACATGTAAGTATATGTTGTAATCCAGGCAAACTGCTGCCAGAACGTCTACACCATTTTCTCATGGTATCAATGTACACATTTGTATTAGGTAGATATGTTCAATACAGAGCTGTTACTCTTCACTTTTATCCACTTCATCATGTACTAAGCACCAAAATCGATTCCCGTGACAACCAGAGCTACATCATGATCAGGGTGTGTAGATTGTGGGATAGCAGTGTTGATCATGCTGTGCCAGGTCTGGAATTGATGAAGACATAGACGGAGATGATTGCTGCTAAAACAACCAAGGTTGGAATGACCACTGTTAACATTTTCTCTCTGTTTTGTACATTGTCTCCTCTTCTTTCTCTTCTCTCCTTCTTGCTTTCCTTTACTTTCCCTTTAAGCTGCCTCATCCTTGTCTGGCAAATCTGAGCAGTTCAGCATCAATGTTGATCTTCAATTGTTTTACGTCTTACTTTATACAGTAGGTCACTAATTACCTACAAAAAAAGAGAAAATCACAATTTATGTATATAATTCAGAAAAAACAACTTTCCCTATTCTGGAGCTCAACTCCTGATTCTGTATTTTCAACCAATGAATATGCTTATTAAACTGTTTCCATATTCTAAGCTCTATACAGTCACGATTTCACCTCAGATGTAAATATGCAATTTTAAAGTAGTTTTTTTCCTAGGGTGTCACAATTTTATAATATATTTTTTTAATTTTGAGCATGGATTTTCAAAGGGTTGGCAATTGCAAGTATAATATATATATATATATATGCCAGCAACATTTTGGCATTGCAAATGGGTTTTAGATACATTGTCAAGGGCTAGATAAAAGGAAACAGTGACACTGAAATATTATCGCGGCATATAAAGTCATGAATATGAATATTTCTTATTGAGTATTTGTATGCATCTATTTTGTAGAAAAGTATCAGCCCAAGTTTCCTCTGGCCCTGACACCAGACTTAGACGTCTATCTGTTTAAATGTCTAAGTCTAGATCTGGTGTCAGGGCCAGAGGAAACTCGGACTAGAAAAGTATGAGCCGTGTTTCTGTATAAGTAGTGTAGCTTGCTGGTCATCTAAGATTGTGTACATCATGTTTGTAAATTACTCTTATAACATTAGCTGCGATAACGTAGCTTTCTGATGATGATTTTTTTTTTATGTATTGGCAGAGGAGGCCGGGTATTATAATATTAGTACTACTATAACGTAATTATAAGAGACCACAGGTCGGCCTTTTTTCTATCGAATATGGTTTTGCGGACTGCAACACCTGTCAAAAGTATTTTGTTGTGTAAACCTGGAACCTCTCACACTAAGTCTGTAAATGAGCATGCATGCTATGCTATTTTATGTATTTGTGTGTGATGTACCGTGCTGCTCTTCTTCGTACTTTTTCTAACGGCCTAGTATAGCAAATATGCAATATCAACGTTGCACTTCACCCCATCGTGGCATATGATAACTACATTCAGGTTCAGTACACTCTGACGATTGAGATATATAGCTGTAAAGACCTATTAAAATAGCTCTATTGACCTATCTGAAATAGGTCTTTTTGAGCTATTTTCATGTGATTCTCTTTTTTAAAGAAAACAAAACAAAGTCGCTTTTTAAAGAAGATTTTATCATTAGGTTGATAACAAGACATTAAAATCGGAAATTGTACAATGAAAATAAACATTACCATATAAACCTTATTGTTTTATGAGACTTTGCTTTCATTTAATGAAAATTGAAATCTTAGAAAATATAGCTTAATACAGCTATAATGTATAGGTGAATATAGCTATATAGCTCATTATAGCTATATAGCTCAATCGTCAGAGTGTACTGGTCCCGACATTGTATCATATTTATCATCAGATTATATGACACGATGGGGTTTCTTGAAAGTTAACAGTATTACTTATGATGTTACGGGCGATAGAACATTCTGAAATATGTTATTATGTGAATAATTACCTCACTAAAACAGTCCGATTTCGCGGATCTTGATGTGCTGCTTACAATATTTAAATATTATGAAATTAGTAGACGTGTCACTAATTTAAATTCCGCTTGCACATATGTTTCAGTGTAAATTTGAAACTTGAATGTCTGCGGGGAAAAGACTCCTCGTCAAAACATTCTAAAGACTATGATCGCATTCGATTATATTGTATGTCTCTGATTTTACCTATATTGTTGAATGATTAAGCTAGAGTAATTCCGAAGGATTTTGCGCTTCGCAAACGGAAGTAGCAAGTTTAAACTTGTGTTTATGTCTGAACCTGCTCGATTGAAAGCGGCAGGTGCACTCATAGACAGGTTTAGATGACACTGAAGGTAAAATGCATATTCAACGGTACAACAGAAAGCTAAGATAAGGTAAATTTAATATTTGCAAAGCATCATGTGTGAGTTGTGTGAAATAAATTTGTAGTATCCGTCAAAACCCCACGTGTAACCACTGTAAACAATCATGTTGATAACTGATATACAGGTTGATATTCTACTGTATTCATTTGACAATGCTGCCGGTTCATTGATGAATATCTGATTACTTTATAAGCTATTGTACCGTGACACAATTCTTTTAAAAATCATAATGGTAAAGAAAATAATACGACACCCTAGTAAGCCCTGAGTATAGAATACATGGATACCACACATGCATTCATCTTAGCTATTGTATTGTTTCTTTTACGGCTTCAGTACATTCTGTAGTTTCTAACAATAATGTCCAATGAGACTGTCTGAACAACTTTGCACATGCCTGATATGAATAGACGTCTTTGAATGACAGAGCGGCACTACCATATCTGTTATCATAAACTATTTGGCCGGAGACCTTGTAGAGGGTTTGGTTTTGTGTGGACTGGCGACCTGTATAGTGTATGTAGCTGGCAGGTTAGTGTAGTAAAAATGCCTCTCATATAGCAACATTGTTAGCCTGGCAGATTTAATACTGTCGGTTGAGGTCACGCAGATCTGTGATAAACACCCAGGCTATTAAGAAGGCTATACAAATGTATACCTTGTCCTTGTGTGGCACTTGCCATACACTAACTGAACCTGAAGACAGACTCACAAACCATAAGGACCCCTTTTATATTGGACTTGCAACGACACACCTTCATCAAAGAGGTTTTTGTGAACTTAAATGCATCTTTTTGTGATGGATCCATACTATTAATTCGCTTGTTTGTGCTCAATTGAAAACACCATGTATTCACCATTCTGTAAAAAGTTTGAGCGGCATCATTTTGTAGCTGGATTTATAGATGGGGATTTATTTGGTGATAATAGATACATAGGAGAAAGTGAGTATTTGTAATTGTTAAGTTCATACACGTAGCTGTTGTATGTTTGCATGTATAGCTGCTATTATGTTCATAATTAAAAGTCAAATATTTAGAAACTAAGAGATGCATTCGACAAAGTTTAACAGGCAAAAAAAATATTGTTCGCTATATGTTATTTCCTAACCAAAACTGGCCTCATTGACTTTGTTAGAATTCCTTTCAAAGAAATTTTTAAAAAAAATGCATTTTATTTAAAAAAATTTTTTTTTTTACAATACTTACATGTATTGTATTGGATGAATTCAATGAACAAACTTGTTTCAAGTCAATTTCACTGGTAGTAAACATTTGTATTTTATTATTATAAAAGTGAAATTATTGTGGCTAAACCATTTTGTGAATAACCAACAGTCTGTGTTGTTAATCTGGTATAATTATGTATTAAGATCAATATGATTGTGCAGTGATCATGAGACAGTATAATTGTGTATTAAGACCAGTATAGTTGTGGAGTATGGCCAGTATAAATTGCATTTAGTAAGACCAATATGATTGTGTAGTAAGACCAGTAAAATAGTGTATTAAGACCTGTACAACTGTGGCATAAGACCAGAATAATTGTGCATTAAGCTAAGACCAGTATAATGATTGTAGAGTAAGACCATGAGTATAATTGTGCAGTAAGATCAGTATATTTATGCAGTAAGATCAGTATAATTGTGAAGTTAGACCAGTATAACTGTGCAGTAAGACCAGTATAATTGTGCAGTTATCAGACTAGTATAATTGTGCAGTTATCGGACTAGTATAATTGTGCAGTAACATAAGACCAGTATAATTGTGCAGTTATAGGACTAGTATAATTGTGCAGTAACATAAGACTAGTATAATTGTGCAGTAAGACCAGTATAATTATGCAGTAAAATCAGTATAATTGTGAAGTTAGACCAGTATAATTGTGCAGTAAGACCAGTATAATTATGCAGTAAAATCGGTATAATTGTGAAGTTAGACCAGTATAATTGTGCAGTAAGACCAATATAATTGTGGAGTAAGACCAGTATAATTGTATAGTAAGGCTAGAATAATAGTGCAGTAACATAAGGCCTGTATAATTGTGCAGTAAGACCAATATAATTGTGGAGTAAGACCAGTATAATTGTATAGTAAGGCCAGAATAATAGTGCAGTAACATAAGGCCTGTATAATTGTGCAGGAAGACCAGTATAAGTGTGCAGTAAGCTAAGACCAGTATAATGATTGTTGAGTAAGACCATGGGTATAATTGTGCAGTAAGACCAGTGTTATTATGCAGTAAGACCAGTATAATTGTGCAGTAAGACCAGTCTAATTGTGCAGTCATAGGACTAGTATAATTGTGCAGTAACCTAAGACTAGTATAATTGTGCAGTGAGACCAGTATAATTGTTTAGTAATACCAGTGTTATTTTTAGTAAGTCCAGTACGGTTTTGTGAAGTAGATTTGTAGTATACCTGTGTTTGTACAGGATCATTAAATATTGTATGACCTGATAATTCCAAAACACAAAAGTACTTAAGTAATTGGACACACTCCAAATTCCTCTGAAGAAGAATTGTTTATGTTGTATTATTGAATATAAACACGAAAGTCTATTAGGTACAATGTATTGATACATAATTATCTCTTACATAAAAATAAATACCAGCTATATTATCGAAAATATCTCTTTAAGTCAGTCACCCGAGTTTCAAGTCGATACATGTGTAGAAGTCACTGTTGAACTTAATACTGAGACACATGTAAAACGGGTCACTTAGTATCTGATTGGGCCTGACCTGGTGGGCAGTAGTCAAAGCAGGGATCTGATTGAGCTATTTAACGTGCGTATATATAGGTAATACACTATATGCAGTTTTCAGTGCACAGGTTGTTGATTGTAACATGATCCTCATTAGGATTGCTGTTAGGTAGTCCCCTGGGCCCGTATTCATGAAACCGTTCTCATGCTCAAGCATGGATTCTGTGCTCAAGCCAGCTTTCTTGTTACCCGCCTAAATCTTGCCAACAAACAAAAAGTCAAATGTAAATATTGAAAACAGTATTCGGCTTCAAGTTTGGTTTGGTTTAGTATTGTTTAACGTCCTATCAACAGCTATGTTTGTCGTTAATTGATGGTAGAAAAGTAAAACATTCTGTGAAATATTGTTCAAAAATATCATGAATATATTTGTAGCTGTTCATTTACAAATCCCTCCTCCTTTTTATTCTATATATGTGGTACTGCATTATAGAGTAATTAAAATAATTTAGTCTTCCTAGATGTACAGTTGCATTGGGTACCTTGATATATTTGAAACAGGGCTGTTAAATAAATGAATAGATTGATCAGTTCTTTTTACATGTGTCTCACAATTTTTTTTATGAAATGCATACCTAGAAAATATTTGTACTATAAGCCGGCCACACTTTAAAAAAAAATACAGCAATAATTAATGCCAAAGTTTTTTCATCCAAGTGCTCTACTCCGATATTGCATATTTTTTTCTGCACCGTGTGTCATTCTAATGACAAAATGAAACGCTCAGACCTCAGGTTAGATATTTGATACGCTCCATACACCAAAACTGACCTACTGCAAGACTGGGGTACATTTACTTCTGAATTTTATCAAAGAGATACCAGGTAACTAACTTAGACATTTAAAAAAGAGGCCTGTCAATTTTACTGTTATATTGCTAATGCCTATATGTGATTGACTTTTAATGATCTTTAATCAAA
The DNA here is from genome assembly GCF_002113885.1 of Mizuhopecten yessoensis. Classification (NCBI taxonomy): domain Eukaryota; kingdom Metazoa; phylum Mollusca; class Bivalvia; order Pectinida; family Pectinidae; genus Mizuhopecten; species Mizuhopecten yessoensis. The sequence goes on from NW_018406324.1 coordinate 469,358, forward strand.
GGATTACTCTGAGATCACATGTATGTATGCTGGATTTTGTAACAGTTTCTAAACTAGTCATACCCGTATCATCGGCAAGGTGAGAATACCTGTGCATACATGTTGATTCTGCCATCAAGAATCCAAAAGTGCAGAGAAGAGTGTAGCTTAACAATCTAGAGCATAAATCTTTGATTTTGAAGATGAAGTTTTTGAATTAGATTATTAATTATAAGTTTAAAAATGTGCCTGTTGTAAACATTATCTTATCAGCTACATGTATATATATATATATAGTTACTTATGTGTGCTATTCCAGTACATGTATTGTATTATACAGATTTGTATCATATCTTTAGGTCTGATATATGTTATCCATTATATGGCGGAGGGGGAATCGACCAGGGATCGGGGGAATGTAGAATAAACATGTACAATCATCAAAGCTTGGTCTTGTAGAAAATAGTTCTATGTGTGTACTGTTGGCGACCAGAGATATCATTCCACTATGGTGCCTAAATTCTCGGGACCTTACATTGATTTTGATAAAGTCGGAGCGTGGCCTGGATTCAAACTGTCACTGGGGTTTATTCAATATAAAGTTAAGGGTTGGACTGAAATAAAACAGGATATAGCGTGTGGCTCTATTGCTGAATTGGAAACAATATAAATTAAAAAACAGCCACTATATTGTCTAGTGTTAGTCTAACAAAAATTATATAGAGTCCACCTGTCGACTGAAGCAGAAATATTTTAAATGTACAAATAATAAATGCATGATGTAAATATAATCATACATGTCAAATCTTATATTGTCAAGAACCAACCAGACATAGTCACAGGCTGCATGTTATTTAGATTCAATGCAATGACTTTAAAATTTGATTCGAGTTGTTCAGATAGTAGGGCCGCGCGCGCGGTGGCCAAGTGGTTAAGGGGTCTGACATCCTGCTACCACTAGTCCTCCACCAATGGGTCACGGGTTCGAGACCTACGTGGGGCAGTCGCCAGGTACTGGCCGTAGGTCGGAGGTTTTTCTCCAGGAACTCAAGCTTTCACTCACCACCAAAACCTGGCATGTCCTTAAATGACCATAATAAGCTGTTAATAATACGTAAAACACAAACAAACAAAATGTAAATGTAACTTTATGATGTCAAATTATTAAACCAATGAGACATTGTCACGGGTTGCATGTTATTTAGATTCAATATCAAAACACATTGCAATGACTTAAACATTTGATTCAAGTTGTTTAGATAACTTTTGTGTGATGAGTTTTCTCTCCATACCTAGACTTTTTTTTCTCATCAGTGTATCACTATACCCCTAGCTTTGGTTAGGCTGAGCTGTTGTCAGAATAGCGTGGCTGGGTATCATTGAAGCGAAGTGGTATTTTACAGTGGTCACATCGACAGGGACCTCAGAATTTGTTACAGCTATATTTGGACCTAAACGAAGGTGTTCAGAGTAGTTTTACATGTTTAAGAGGCTTAGATCGACTTTTGGTGAAAATGACACCCCCACTTATGATATATACAAGAGTCAATATAAACCCCTAAAAGTCACCTCTGTAGAGATGGAATAGGATAAGACTGCTACAGAAAGTTTAATTACGTCAGGGTGACTTACTTAACAGATCAAGCAAGCAGTGCATTAGCTTATCATATACCACTTATACTAAACGAAGAATACCAAAGCTTTTCATTAGAAAATGTGCTTATTAAAAGATTTTTATATATTAATCAAATGAACTTAACCTAACAATACAGAAAGGAACTGGTAAATAATGTTAAAATAATTTAGCAACACAAGGTGACCCTAGTAGGCAGAACATTTGATGACATGCATTAACTTATCACGATTGTTTCCAATGCTTTTCTGCACAGTACTTGTTTATGTAAGAGGATGGTGTACTGATAGACCCCCAAGTTGACAGTAATTATCATACCCTTGAAGACAGACTTCTCTTGTACCCTAACAAAGGGGGTTATTGTCATTGAATAGCATTAACTTTCCAGACAGCTGATTTAAAAAAAATACACTTTGACTTTAAAGTTTGAAGACACCTTTTTGATTTGAGTAATAAGTGTTATTTGACTCTGTGTGTATGTGATAATACTTGAACAGGAATAATGGCATTCTTTTGTTCTCATTTTAGTCGGAAAGTGGGTTTTCAGTCTCCTAACTTGTTCTTTGTCAAATTCTTCATTGTTGTTTTAACCGAACTTGAATACATGGCAGCCATTTTTGTTGTTTTAAGGAGCTCCTTAGCACTTTAAGTCTGGGTTGATGTGGACTTAGATTTAAGTTAGGAAGCTTCATGAGACGTGTTTTCATCTAAGTTAAGAAACTCATTAAATTTAAAGAAAACCTGGTTTAAGGAACTCATAAAAGTTAAGGAACCTTCATGAAATCTAAGTGACCTTTAATCCATTTGTTGACCATTAAAATTTGACATTTTCAAAGAACCTTGATATGTTAAGTCAGTTAAGCATTGAACTGCTCAAATAAATAACTCAATGAAGTGCTTGCAATGAAGCGCCCAAGCGCTTCATGTTGATTTTGCCTTCGTCCAGTTGGAATTCATTCAATCCGTCCATGGCATGCATAGCCTATATGAATGCCAACTTAAATTGGTAAGGTTATATAGTGGCTATGCCATATGATGGTTAATATTTGGTAGTGGGATTAAAGGCGGTCTACTGTCTAGTCTGTTTAAATAAATGATTGAGGTAACATGAGACAACTAAATTAAAAATCTTCAAAAATCATCTTCTAAAAAACCGTGCAGTCTAGGGTTATGATATTTTACCAGCAGGTAGCTTTGATAAAGGGCTATTGAATTCAAGGTCACTGAGGCATCAAATGGGTTGGATAGACCTAAAAACCTCTTTTCTTTTGTGAATAATGTATATAAAGTAAGGATATTTCGCTTGTTGCTTGCGATAATGAAAAATCATGAACTTTGAATCATTTTCAAGATTTCAAGGGTCAAACATATTCAAATCTTCCCTTAAAGATGTATAAGGTCTAGTTTTGTTGTCCATGGTAGTAGCCGTCTGCTTCTAGACATCATTAAAACCAGGATTCTGGTTGGTCAGAACCTAGCTGGGATATTGAGGGCTGTCAAAGTTGTCCAGATAAATTACTTCAACATTTAGTAAAGGGCACAAGGGTAAAGCCACAAATTTAGCCAGTGGCTACCTGGGAAGGAGTATTACCATAACTACTGTTCATTGTAAAGGTTAAAGAGATCAAACAAATTTACCAGGAAACAACTTCTCAAGAATCATAAAGCTAAGGGGTCATGTTGCAATTCATATATTCCATAATTATATAATTATCGATCAGCATTTGATATCAATATGTACACTGGAGAAGACGCATCGTCGGATACCCACAGTTGATTTTGCTTCGGTACCCACTCAAACCGGAGAAGACGCATCGTCGGATACCCACAGTTGATTTTGCTTCGGTACTCGTGGGTATCTGACGATTGAGAAGACGTTTATACGCTGGTTTCTGACAGATATACTTAATCTAAACATATTGTATATATTGGCCACGCCTCTACATCATTTTGTCGACAATTTCACAGTGCTATTTTTGCTTTGTATGTACTACATGTTAGTCTTTATCATGAGTGATTATATCCACTTCATGTCTCAACAACTATATTACAACTCAGGTGACTGTTGAGACCCACGGGCCTGAAATGTTATCTTAAGTGTTACATTGACATTAAGATTGAAATGTGGAACATTCCTTCCTTAAACCATTAACCCTTTCACCACTGTAGACCACAATGGACTCATCCAGATCAATGTATGGTAGAGTCTACTAAAGTAACCTAGGGATGAAAGGGTTAAAAAAGCAGAAGTGATCGTGGCAATTTGTTTAATTTGAGGCAAGTGTGTCGCCCACAGAATGTTTGTTTGATTTGAACAATAACAATAGTTTTTCCTGATTCTTAGGCAGCAATTAAACAAGAATTATAAGATTAAAATGAATTGTAGTTTATTGCTTAAAGAAGGCATTCTGATCAGTTATACTATAAATGGGTCCATACAGGTTTACACTTGTAATTATATTCATATATGCTAACCAGGTAGTTCAATTTCAAATATGAACATTTAAAAAAAAAATATCAAAAGGTATCTTCAGAAGACTGCAGGAGGCAAATTTACCATAAATACATTTATCTTTATTTAAAAGCAAACAAAAGAAGGGTGTTTATGTCTATCCGGATAAGGATAATACAGTATATATCTACCGGCCAGTAATACTATCATTTATTGTGTGTATGTCAGTACAGGAATAGCTAGGTCTATGTATACAGATATGGTATTATACACATGTAATTCATGAATGTGGGCGCTTTGTTCCGAGTCACTATATAATCTGGTCCCAGAGACAATTACCGACCCAGGTAGTCGTGCGACTGACAGCACCAAGATAGGACAAAGATTACATTTTATACCTCGTCCAATCAAAACCCTTCATGCCCTAATTGCTGAGGAAGTCAGGGATGAGGGTGTCTTGTGCTAAATATAATTTGTTTTACTGGTCAGATATATAAAGAATTAGAAATGTTCCCATGTCTTTGATGCATGATGGTACAAATGAATATAATAACATAATTTGGTAGAAGTGAACTCTAGATCGATAGTAAATTTTTGTATGGTTATGTTAATAATAATAATAATAATATACAACATTTGATATAGCGCCCTATCTAGCTAACATAAGCCACTCTAAAGCGCTTTACAGTACATATATATACAATTAATACAATTAGCATATACATTAATCAATACAATTTTGTGGAATTCGCAGGAGCGGTCTTATCAGGAGCTCACTACCAGTCCTATGCCACCTGGCTAATATCTCCCTATGTGTATATGCATGCGTGAGTGCTGGAGATGTTATGTTTAATGTTCAAAGATTACAGATATAAACCAAACATATTTTCAGTATATGTATGCTCAGATATCTCCTCCTGCATGACTAAATGTGGAATTGTATACCGACCAGTTTTGATAAAATAGTGACATGCAACATTGTAAATAATGAATTATCAGCGGTAAACATTTTCACAGATATTAAGAAATTATATCGTGCAGCACCATAAATGATAAAATTATCAGCAGTAAGCTTTGTACATTTATACCAACTACATATATGAAAACAGTGACATGCATATAGCTCTATAAATAATGAATAATCTAAATCTTTACAAAGGTAAACCATAAACATCACCGTCGACCAGATACGATAAAAACAGTACGTAACATCAGTTAAGTTTGTACCAAATGTTGTACCAGTGAAATGTTTTCGAAATGCCTTATGTTCTAAAAGTACATATAACCACGTACATTTACTATCCAAATATTTACTTGCTGACATGTATACTTTTATTCCATACTTCAATATAAAGTGTACTAGAAATATTTAACATAACTCTATTATACCTTAAATATTTGTATACTGTGTGCACTTGTAGGCGTTCCTTTTCTTTATGTTAACAATGACAGATCATATTGCAACCATAAACATGTAGATAAAATACATAAAGACATCTTTATAGACAGGTAGTTTATGGACATACATTTTATCTTGCTGTTGTATAAAAAAACGGTGTTAGAAATTCTGAAACAGGCATACATGTATATACGAGTTCCCACAATGGATTAAAAAGTGCATTTAAAGTAAATAGGTAGTCAACAATTTTATTTTCATTTTAGGTTATTTTTTTCCATAAATGTTGTATATTATGACTTGTTTGTATATATGGGGTTTAACGTCCTAACAACAGCTAAGATCGTATGAAGACAGGTATACTGTATTATGATTACAATTATTTAATGATGTATATTACATGGAGTTTATTATACAGTATACAAAATAACTACTTAAAATTGGAATGAATCATTCATTTACCGTGATCGGAGTACATATGGATGAACAATATCAACGTACATATATATAAATGCACAGGGAGTGACAACTTGGTATGCAGATCAAAATTTCTTGTCTGAAATTTGGCCCTGTTTAATAGAAATTTATGCGAAGGGATCAATACATTAAGTGGTGTTGTCTGTGGGCACCAAGAGATCAGACAATCTCCTCAGCCATGTTGGTTTATTGCTGTCGGAGGTTGAATGGTATCCCAGCTACACCACAAAGTTCCTCAAGTTTTAGTATAAAATCTGAATGAAAGAATGTCTTTCAGTTAATGAAACATTAAACTAATATTATAAAAAGAAAATATGATTCATACAACACTTTCAGTTTATATGTGTATATATATATATAATATAACATTTTACAAATCCAATTTGCAGCTACTAGGCCAGTGTTTCAGTTTTTGTTTGTTGTGGTAATTCTATGTATATATATATAAAAGTTTTTATAGATGTTGGCACTTAGCTTGGAAAGTACAACTGGCACGTACCGACACAGGTATTGGTACATAAAACTAACAGACTGTGTTTGTACACCTACCTTTTGCCAGGCAATAAATAAACCATAAAAGTTCAAGTGTTATTGAACGAATGCCATTTAAATGTTGATGTATATATCAGACTTCTGTTCCCCCTGATATGTATGACATTGTCACGATGATATATAACATATCAATCTACCAGGTACTTTGAAAAATCTCCATTAATTAAAATTTCATCTAATTGTGCTGATGAAGCTAGTTATCTAAACAGGCAATGACAAATTAAATTAATCTGAAGTCCTTTGTTAGAATTATTAAATGTTTCAACACCGTAATTCTGTACTTAACCCTTTCACCACTGTAGACCATAATGGACTCATCCATATCAATGCATGGTAGAGTCTACTAAAGATACATAGGGGTGAAAGGGTTAACCTAGTGCAGCATGACCTCTATGATCTGTAGCAGATTTTAATTGTACAAAGGATTACGGTCACCTCCTAGCTTTGCACAATTTCCCCCTAGTTCAGTGGTAAAGCGTCCGGCTAGGAAGTCTGGGATCGTGGGTTCGATTCCCAGTGAAGCAAACTATTCCCTTAATTCCTGTAGCACTTTTATACCTTCTATGTTTATCAATTCAGAAAACTCATTTGCAGTTGTTATTCCATTTTTTTAATCTAAATGTTCTATAATAGCTGTATATACTTGTGTTCATAACTGAAATGAATGTAGTGAAATCTTAATTCTGATGCTCTTATTTATCCAGGAAAACTCGACCTGCGATCTCTTGATAATATGTATCCGAGAACAGTGATATCATAAATGATAATTGCTGCCTTTTAGAATTTTAGGGCATGTTTTTTGTGCTGTCTGAAAAGGTTAATCCACATCATACATTACATTACAATATGGCAAGTTATAACTAGATCTTGCAATGACTATTTGGAAACTATTATAAACTAGACTTATAGCCTTAGGTCCCAATAGATACCGTTTTAAGTGAAATAAACCAAAAAAGGTGTATTCTGATGACCAAAACATTTTGTTCCTATGACTTTATTTTCATTTAGACAGGTTTCATTGTATTAAAATATTTCTTTCTACGGTGTTGAATTCAAACAGTTATAATTCAATTATGAGATCATGTATGCAATATATACAGGGATAATCGTGGAGGGGACCAAGGGGCCATTGACGCCTCAAAATTAAAATTGACCCCTCCATGTTCCAATTTTATTTTATTTTTACATAGAATGGCCCCTTTGATAATGACTAAAAATTGCTGAAAATGGCCCACTGCTCTCAAATTTCAGGATTTTCCCTGATATATGTTATTGCTAATGTTTTAATTTGTAAACAATTCCTGGCCACAACTTAATGTGTATGTATTTGTTGTTTCCTGTACACAGGTAGGAAGATGAAGACCAAGAAGCTAGGACAGTACCGACTCAGTCCTAATGAGGAGGCTCAGCTCATCAAGGACGAGACGGAGAGACGTCGTAAACTACGGCTCGTGCAAGTGAGTTAACTCAAAGCCCTGGTAGCTTATATTTAATCAATTATTTGTGGTCTCATGTTTTGGCAACTAGTTATGGGCTGATGATTGTTTAGAATCAAAAATCGTTTCGTTTGCCATTTCCGATTTCGATTATCAATTACAAATTCCATAAACAATGTTATCGGTACATAATTGAAATCAAATGTAAACAATGTAAAGTATGCATTAAAATCATTATTCCTATAATTTATACTTTTGATTGACAAAACTGCATAAAAGTTGCTTAAAATCCATTCATTAAAGATAACTAAACCTTATGTATCCTACACAACTGCAACCAATGACTTTAACTTTGACGGACCTAAATTTTCTAAGTCCAAACTTTAAGGAAATGCTTCAAAACAAATTTTTCAAATTCAGTATTGTGAAATATGTTTTGTCTTTGTTTCTTGGCACATATTCGTACTGTCTCTGCAGGTCCGAGAACAAGCGAAACAAAATGCTGCTAAAATCCGCCAGGCCGTCAAACAGGAGAAGGACCGACAGATTCACAAGCTCGCAGCTGAGCTTCAGGTATGTATGATCCCAGGAAGGGTCCATACTTCAGTTGCCATTATATCTGTTTTGTGTCTTACAAAATTGTTGCATTTGACTTGACAATACATCTAGTTAATTAGGAACAGCAAGACCTACTCACAATCTGTCCTGAATAGATAAAATGAACATGTGCAAAGTTGTTTCCATTTCTTAATTGTCCCTTTGACGATAGGATATTCAAACCACTGCAAAAATAATTCTGAAAATTCTAAAGTGATTTCATATTAAAAATGAAAATCTGCTCTATTTCTAAAATCATAAAGAAATGTTTGGAGAATTTTGTTGTCTAATAAATCTAATATTGTACGTTTGACCCTTTCACCCCTAAGTAACTTTAGTAGACTATCCGATGTATTGATATGGATGAGTCTAGTATATATGGTCTACAGTGGTGAAAGGGTAAATCCTTTCACCCCTATGTAACTTGAGTAGACTCTACCATACATTTATCTGGATGAGTCCATTATGGTTTACAGAGGTAAAAGGGTTAAGTGAAACTGTTTTTTACTTACAGAACCAGCTGGAGAAGGAGAAAGAAGAGAAAGTGCGCCATCTAGAGGCCCAGTATGAAAACTGTCTTCATACCATAGGTCAAGGTCAACTGGAAGCTGGTGAACAGGTATGTGTCTGGGGTTCAGGAACCTGAGCAAGGTGTCAGAAACATGTAGGTGTCTGGGGTCAGGGAACCAGCGTGGTTGATACAGGTGTGAATGAAACGTAACTAATGTTAGAAAAAGGAAATATGATCCATACAAGACTTTAAGTTTATACATGTATAACAACATTTTACAAATACTTTGCAAGATGTCAGAAACATGTAAGTGTCAAGGGTCGGAGAATAAGGCTTGAATGAAAGTTAAAAAGGTTAACATTCTAATTTCATTTATTCCCAAACTGTTTCATATAAGTTCATGATTCTTTCCCAATTTCATCCCAGGGTCGGTTTCCCAAAACTCTCTGATAAGCCCCTGTGACTTTTGTTGTGTCTGTTACTAGGTGGATCAGGATGCAGAGCGCCACATGGTGAGACAACTAGACAACCAGCGAGCAGAATCTCGGGGTAAGGCAGCGACAGAGAAGGCAAGACGAGACAAAATCTACCAGGAGTACGAGGAAAACAAGATCATTGCAGCCAAGTAAGGACCTGATTCTAGCTCCAATAAAATGTTACAGAATTAGTAACATTTAGGCATTATTGAATAGACAATCATGTTTGGTGCAGAATTATACAGTGTAACATAACTGTTTATGCTAAAACGATAAGTAAGATGTGTAAGCTGGAGACAGAAATGATGAACCATTCAGCATACTAGCCAACTCTCCCTTTTTATTAGGAGGGAGACTCCCCATTTTGGACCCTTAAATTTGGTAGTTTCAGCCAGAGAGTATTCTAAACTATACCTTTATTCTATGATCTAATGATCTCATCTGAAAGAAAAGCTCAAAATATGTAATTCTAAAGGGTTATTTTGTCTCTAGGGGGTATTTACATGTATATATATATGGGGCAACGAAATAATTCCAACAGTGTGGACAAGTTTAGTTTGTCAAATTTTCGGAGTGATCCGCTCCTTTATCAAGACACAGTGAAACAGAACAGTTACATGTACATATACATCATATTACAAGACGATAGAACTGATATACTATAATTGAAAATATAGCTATTATACGGACATACCTCCATTAGGATCCAATATTATATGGGATTTTACCGTCTATATTACTTCTTTGACCCATACATGTATATATATATACACACATTTTATTCATGTTTTAATTTTGAGCATGTAGAATCTCCCATATGGAAATTTCAAAAAGTTGGCAAGTGTGATTCAGAGTGAAGTATTACTAATGGTAGAATAACTAGACAGTGAAGTATGATACCACTAATTGTAGAAGAGGCAATATTCTAATACATCCTCTGTTTTGTAGAAAGTCCGCCCTAGAGATGGAGAAGGAGAGGGCCTCCAAGATAGCGTCTTTACCAGCGCCACCTCCTGATCCTGTTCTGAACCTGGGAGTCCCTAAAAGTAGGTGTTCAACTGTTTTTAAATGAATTTTATCTTAAGGTTATGAAAGAAAGCTATATAATGATAATATTTACATTCAAATATAAGATTTAATGAATATTGAGTGAGTCATGTAACCAGAATATTTAAAATAGAACTAGTTGTTAAGAAAACATGTAATATTGTTTCTTGTGTAAACAGTTTCTGTGTGGAGTTTCTGTACGATAGGTTTTAATTGGTACATGAGGAATGCAATTTTACCACATAATGTACTGTGTTATCCAGTGAATATACCCATGTCATATTTGTTTGCGTATCAACCCATGTAATATGACCTATAAGCCCTGTGATTGGTTGTAAGTTTCAATTGTCTCAATCGTGACATTAGCCTCGGATAAGTACATGACGTCACAAACTAATGCACTGGAGTCAAAATGGCGGCTTTTTACATTTCAAAGTTGCATGAAAACTGTCACTTTACACGAATAATTGTAAGTGCCGCAAATTTTGATTATGTGATAAAAAGGATCTTACACTCGTTTTCATTTCATATGAAATTTATGAAACTCGCCACAAATTTTTCATTTTAGCTCGCCAGAGGCTTGCTAAATTGAAAAAATCTTAGACTCGTTTCATAGATCTCACATGAAATGGAAACTCATGTAAGATCCTATACGTAAAACTGAGATGCTTCTATTTGACTTTAACTTAACTGTGTTATCAGAGCCCTCCGTGAAGATGACAGATGCGAATGCGTTCTCCACCACACACTACCATCTGTTGGAGGACTACGCTGTAGACAAGGCCGGCCCCAATGAGCAGGTTGGTATCTTCACACAAACACCACTACACAGCTAATACTGTGTCTCAGTCCAAAACTTCTGTTGATCGATTGTATGTAAATAGGGTAATGGTCAATGTAACACATTCAAACATTCCAAACTTTTTTTATCTTTACATGGGTACATATTATTTTTCTCTTTTGGTAAGAAATTTATGGTTAAAATATTTTTCTACATTAACAAAAAAACATCAATCTGAAATTACTTAATGCAAATTTTGTATTAGATTTTGAGCTGCATACTTCATGTTCATGTTGTTTACTAACCGACTTTAACAAGAATTCCCGGTAAAGTTGTGTAGTGTAACTTCTTATATATAATGAGCAGGCATAGTATGTAGTTACAACATAAAGAGATTAGCATTTAAACCTCTTACTTACGTTGTGGTCAAATGTTGTAGGAGGATGCACGGCGGGCAGCGGAGGAGGAGGAAATCAGGATGAAGGAACAAGATCAGGATTTGGTGCGTCTTCATCACGACCGTCTGGCTCGTGCCAGGGTCCGACACAACAAAGCCCTCGAGGCAGAACTCCTAAGTCATGTAAGTACAGTCCTTGTCTTGGTGAACATGTGGCCTGCAATATACCTGGTAGTCATCAGACCACGGTGAACATAGTCCAGACCTTGTCTTGATTATGTGGTCAGTCAGCTTATTTTGGACCTTCTCTTCTGTTATATTGTGACTTAAACTGGTATATGAAGTTGTCAACCAACCTTGGGACTTCTGAGAGTCTAATGCCCGACATTATATAGTTATATTAATAACAATAGAAAGTTATAGATGGTTTTGGTAAATACACGTCATTTAAACTACCTGATATGATAGATCATTTTACAATTATGTCTCTTTTCACAATACATTCTGTATGTTTGATTTTACGTATGTGATGAACAGGACTACAACAACATCCTGGCGGACCTGAGTGACCTACAGAGAACTGACCGTGAGCGGAGACAGAGAGTGGTGGCAAACATCCCAGTAAGGACTTCTACTCTTAATAAATTAATGCCATACTTGCCAACCCTCCTATTTAGGAGGGAGACTCCCGATTTTTGGGACCCTAAATTGAGCATATTCAACCAGAGAACTTGCTAAACTAATCCTATTTTCTAAGGTCTGATGATTTTATCTGAAAGATCAGCTCAAAAGATACCAGTTAAAGGTATTTTTTCCCTGGGGTGTACTTACACACATTTTATTAAAGCTTTTGATTCTGAGCATGTGTAATCTCCCACATGGAAATTTCAAAAGTTGGCAAGTATAAAATGTGAACAATTAGTGGAGCACTTCAATTGAATTCTTTAGCTTTCACTGTTCATTGACAATGTTAGACCAGTTTCTTTTGTTTGTTAAGTTACTATAGAGCTATGTAGGAGGCACGGAAGTCTAGTGGAAGGACGCCGGGCTCGTGACCGAAGGGTTGCAGGTTCGAGTCACGGCACGGCACTGTGTTGTTTCTTTGAGCAAGACACTTTACTCCGCTTGTTCCAGTCTACTCAGCTGTAAATGAGTACGTGGTTGGGTAGTGCTAAAATTGTTGAATGCTAGCTGTGAGTGCCGAAATGGCAGCACAAGCTGTATGCTCCCCAGGGAGTTGTGAAAGATATTGGCTGGTTGCAAAGGCCCTATAATCATGGATAATAATTTGTGAACCGCTTTGAGACGACCTATGATCTAGGTTGTGATAAAGCAGTATATAAGAACCTCAAATTATTATTAATTATTATTATGATTGATTTTAAAACAGGAACAAGTGTTTGAATCACTGGTCCACATAAGCCCAAGAGCAACACGAATGTATATTGAGTGGTATGCATGTATATAGCACCTTATTGTTGTTAAATAACTCTGAACATAAATATTTATTTGTTAAACAGAAACAAGTGTATGAGCCCCCTTATTTTCGTATGGAGGATAAAGAAGACAAACAGAAAAACATGGAGGAAGCCTTCGAGGACATGTACATGGCGGAGACAAGTAAGTGTAGAACCATACAATAATGGACAATGCATTATGTTAAGTCAATGCTTTGAGTCAATTGTTTTTATAAACTTGTGTATTTCTTGACATTAAGGAATTTAGAAGAATATATTATCTGTGTGTTAAGTACTGTTAACGGCATTGAGATATTTCAGACTTGATGTTTCACTGCAGTATAAAAGGTCCATGTCAATGCTATACAAATTTTGTTTTTTAAACTTGTGTAATTTATTGACATTAAGCAATTTTCATAGAATTAGATTATCTTTGTGTTGATGGCACCAAGATATTTCAGACGTTATGTTTACTTACAATGCATTATTAAAAGTCAATGTAAATGTCATTAATATAAGGTTGCTCTTTTTTTTTTCTTTTTTCTTCTTAACTTTCAGTAAATTTTAGAGAAATGGATTATATGTGTTAATGGTAATGTGATATTTCAGACTTTATGTTTACTTACAATGCATTATTAAAAGTCAATGTAAATGTCATTAATATAAGGTTGCTCTTTTTTTTTCTTTTTTCTTCTTAACTTTCAGTAAATTTTAGAAAAATGGATTATATGTGTTAATGGCAATGTGATATTTCAGACTTTATGGGAGATCTGAGCCTCGCTCTGGACCCTCATCCTCCCCCGGAGACACCGTCCGCCAGCGAGTCCCTTGACGTGTCCACTCTGGACGAAGCACCTCTCCCTGAATCCACACTGGGTTCCATTCCTTCAGTCCTCAAAGACATGACCAACACCCCAAGGAAACCCAGTGATAAACCGCCAGCCAAAAAACCTGGTAATCCTCATTATAAACTTTGGTATCTTCCTTTAGCGTGATAATATAATAAAAAATAATTATATAAAACTAGATATACACATGGAAAAAGAACCAGATCAAATTTTGAAAACTTATACTATCCTTGATTCTGCCTCCCAACAGCATACAAATAATCTTTTACCATTTTTTTTTTTTTTTAATTTAACGCTACACATTTTTTAATTTCTAAGATATCAAAAAGTATACTGACGAAAATATTGCAGGAATCAATTTACTAAATGAAGGTTTTTAACTAGTTAAGGTTTCACGAGAAATTATGTAGTAATAGTATGTGTTGACTTGTTTTCAGTATTGTCGTTTTCCTTATGTCTATCCAGGAATCAGTTTTAATCTGCAGGAGATCTATTATCCTTTTGAATCACATTGCAGAAAAAGTACTCCGGAAGTTGATGGACAAAATCAAGACTCAACGTCAGGAGTGGGTGTCGAAGTCTGTGGGGGACATGCGGAATGTTGGTCAGGAGGGCCAACCCCCTATCTCCAACGGTTACCAGGAAAATGGCTTTGACAAAGGTATTCTTGTCCTAGAGTTAATACAATAACATGTCTGAAATCTCTGATTTGGAGGATTGGTGAACTTGTCTTTTAAAATTGACCAGGCAAGTCAGTCTAAGGTCCAAGAACCAATGCAACCCTGGGCCCTGCTCATTTATGCGAAACAACTGGTTTGTCTGGTTTTATGCAGGCCTTGCAAGGCTTTGTTGCCTAAAAACAGCATCTGACTACTAGCTCTGACCTTATTTCATAAATGAACAACTTTCGTCATACTGGTTCAACCGTTTGGATCACGTTAAACGAAAGCGGCCCTGGTTGACAGTTCTGGTTGACGGAATTGTTTGATGAAAAATTTAAAAACTGATCTGACATTGCAAGACATGTAGTGAAAAGATTGTTTGTGATCAGTCAGAGATATAATGCTGAATATAAAAAAGTTGTGTAGTATTAAGATGTTAGGTGGTAATTTAATATAGGTTTGCATAGTGTATTTGGTGTAACCAAAATGCCCATAATTTGAAAAAGTGGAACTTTCACAAGAAGGAAGCAAAATTAAACTTTTTGGATCTGTCATTCTCAGAGTATAGTCTTCAGTAAAATGGAATAATTATCAAATAATACGTTTAGCATTCCATTCTTTGAATATGTTTGCTGAAAACCCATCTGCTTGTTTCTCTCATGACAACATTTTTATCACAGCTCCGACCTTGTCCGAGTATTCCCTGTCCGACACAGAAGTCTCCCACACAGAACATCCTAGGTCTGTGGTACAGCCAGTTATACATGGGATGAAACACACACGAGGCCCCGTCCCTTACACACAAAGCCCTGCCTACAACATACAAAGCCACGCCCTTTCCACTGGTGACCCCCGAGGCCACGCCCCCAGTATGAGGGTTCCCGCTCCAGGTTCACACGGACCTGCTCCTTTACTACATCCAATGGAAATGGCTGCCAAATTCAGACACACAGATCCATATGCACAGGTAAGCCAGAAGTTTCAGCAAACCATTTTCTGGCCAATAAGCGTTAATACAAAAGTCCATGTTTTTGTGTTGAATCATGTTAATCTGTTTCTCAAAACAAGCAGTAGTTTACTGAAATGTTTTAATTCTGTGAGATTTCATGAGAACTAGGTGATATCTGACATACAGCTATTATATATGATGCATGATGTAGTTTTTTTTCTGTAATTAAATGCAAGTCAATACGAGTATCTTATACTATAGCACTTGTTTGTACAGGATTCTGAAGAGGAAGTTAAGCCACGTAAACCAGTGGAAGAGAGGACAGTGGCAGAGATATTAGAACAACAGCGCTCACTCGAGTAAGTGTTACCTGGGGCATACAGAGAGCCTTGGTGATCCCAAACACAGCTGAATATCTAACCCTGAATCAGGAAATCAGGAAAACTCACATATAAACTCTCTATTTTAAAATTTGAAGTCATATCACGTCTCAATTTTGATTTGGTAATCCAGGTAGCTCATTATTCTAAAATCAGTTTTTGGAAAGTAAAGTGTCTGGATTTTTAGGGCTGAATTGTGTTGTTGGACACAGAAGATGGAAGCCACAGAGATTATTTTGCTGATAATAAAAACAAAGGGAACCCGAAGACTTACTCCTAAAAAAGTTCTGTCATTCTTTTTATCATATAGTTAGCTCCCAATCTTCCATTCCACATAAGGTAGAATGTAGAATTCCACATTCTACCTTATGTAGAATGAAGGTTCTACATACAATTTCAAATTTCGGCCCCTGTTGTGATATAACTATCAGGAAGCGTTAATTCATGTTTTCAAACTCTCCTGTCGTAACTTGGCCTAAGGTCCTACTGAGTTTCCCGATCAGATCTTGTATGTAGTGATGTTATTTTTCCAGTCCCATTTACAAATTAATGGAGACTGGTACAAAATTGATGTAAGTATAACATTTTGCCAGAAGTAGTTATCAGTTTTTAAACATTTCCCGATTTTTCCATGCTCCTACCTAGATGCAGCTTCAGAGGGCACCTGGCGTGCTTATAAACACTCATCATCACCTCATTGTCTCCATAGCATTAGTCGGACTCCTTGGCTGTTTTATGATCTCTACAAAGAAGCTTAAACATCGAAAGTATATTATTTGAAATTATGTTTGAAGTTCGTCTTTATTGATTGTAAGGAGGGATTATCTTTGTTAAGTCAAGTGAGATATGTCCTATTTCTTGTCAAATGTAAGACGGAAACTATCAGATTTTCACATTTTTTTTATATTTATAATTTATAGTTAATAATTTTCATCTTTGTATGGCTTATTGCTTCATTCAGCATTATAAAATACTGATATTTTATCTCATTGCTATCCTTCCTCTTAGTGTCTTCATCAATAGCAATGTTTGATAGCAGTTACAAAGTATAAACCTTCTATGCCATAATAAATGAATAGTTGTATCAGTTATGGCATCAGCTATTGAGAATCATCAACTATAGACTAAATAAGATGTTATTCAATAGTTCCTTGTGATGTCACTATTACGACCATGTATAAAGAAACCCTACAGGACAGATATTTCTGACAGCTTTTCACAGGTACAAAGGCCTTCATTAAACTATTAAAGAACTGTCATTATGATGATAACAATTGTGTTATATTTTTGCTGCTTCTATGCAAAAAAAAATTGCCATGGTTGACAGCAGAGTGCAATGTAAAATAACATTCCATTTTTGTCCTGCTGCCACGAAGTAGCGGAAGCGAGACTCAGGTGTTGCTTTTCCTGCAACAGTGGAGTCAACATTAAGTTTTTGCATTTAACTTAGTTTCACTGAAAATATAATTTAAGTGCTACACCAACCAAACTTGGACCATAGATGCATCTTTGGTATTACATCTCAACCCATGCATCAAATACTGGATGCGGCCTACCTTTCATGGTCCATTGACTTTGTCAGCATCCTCATCAAAGTTTTTACGTTTAAGTTAGTTTCTCTGATATGTGCATTGATGGTCAAAGCGGGGCACAGGCGAGACATATCAATCCAAATGCCTTGTTACATTTTTCTTGTAACTTTTCCTGTACAGTTTGTTTCTATATTATAGTTTAGTCAGTACAACAGAGTAGTCAATAGTAGAACAACTCCACATCTTTTTAATTATTTTATGATTACTTTGTAAAAATTGTACTAACAAACATTCTCTTTCCATACAGTTATCTTTATAATATTAAATAGTGTGTAGATTTTTTACTCATAATTAACATACACAAGAACTAATCTAAAAGTTTGAATGGAACATTACTGTAGTGTAAACTTTTAAAATGACTTCAGCATATATTTTTAAAATATATTCAATTTATGCAGTTTTCATTTGTATCTGTCCCACTTGTTGGTAATACACCCTGTAGTGTTGCATTGGAGAAACATATTCCTTTGTTCAAAGCTTGCCTTTATTCAGAGGCAACCTTGAAATATCTTTTGTATATTTGACAATATTGTTGAATAGTGTAAAGAGATTTAAAGTTTCTCTGTAATGAATTAAGTAATGTATAGTATTTAAACTTGACTGGCCTCGCCATTTTCGGTCTGTAATTAATTTGCGATGTACAGTATTTAAATTGGACTGATTCTTACTCTAACTTGTCTTTAATGAAGTAAATAATGTATAGTATTTAAACATGACTGGCCCCAATCATTACCTGTCTGTAATGAATTTGCAATGTACAGTATTTAAGATAGACTGATCCTAAACCTACCTGTCTATAATGAAGTAAATACTGTATAGTATTTATACTTCGTTGATCCTTTCCATTACCCGTTTGCCTGTTTTTCTTCCTAGACAACAGAAGCGAGAACTGGAGGCCAAATTAGCAGCCCTTGATTCCTACCATAAGTCCATTCTGGAGCCTGAGGCATCGAGTTCTGGTGCACCACCAGAGGGCGCTCAGATACCAGACTTCCTTATGAATGGCCACGCACCTTCTTCCTCTTCATCTGTGAATCTATCATCAGCTGGCCTTGTTGCTCATCTTGCCAAAGACAAACCTGCATCTGGATTTTATGGAATTTCAGGACTTCCCACTCAAATCACAAAACAGCCTACCTCTTTGAGTGATTCGGAGAGGCCACCAAATGTTTCTATGTCAAAAGCTCAGAATGGCGTAACATCTGAACTTTATCAGTCAAAAGGGTACTCTGGTATGGTACCTGACCTTCATCCATCAAAAGGTCAAAATGGCTTGACCTCTGACCTTCACCGTCAACTTCCTGTTGGTGCATACCTGTCGCCTGCTGCCCGGCAGCAGCAGACAAACTACCTGAACTCATCACTGCCCCCCGCTCCCCACACCCTGTCAGGTGCTATGTTACCAGGGGAGGGGAAAGCCGATGACCATTCTGATCAAATGAAAAAGATTCGAGAGTATCAAGTGAATTTGTTACATAGGCATGAACATAGTAAAAAAATTCTCTCCGACACGAGAGCCGAGATTGAAAAAAGACGGCAAGAATTATTAGAGAGGTTCCCACAGTTAGAATTGAAATCTCCGGAGAGTGACAGGTCTGGGAGCCAGGTGAACGTTGGTCACGACCCTAGTGTGGCACAGAGCATGTCTGTCCTGTTTGAGTCAAGATTACAACACGAAACAGACAAACCTGCCGGTGGTAAATCCCCCGCTAAATCTGCTGTCTCTGAGTTGTTGTCAAAGTTGGCTTCACACCCTTACTATGCCTCAAGACTGTCACATGAAAACGGGAAACTTTTAGCTAGCAGTTTACTAGGTAGAGACATGCAACCAGAGAAAGGCGGAGCTATTCCAAGTTCGGAGGCTAGTAAGGGGTCCAAAGTAGACAGGGTGAGGAAGTCGCTGTCATTTAATGATTCTCTACAGGAATCACCATTAACAGCCATGCAGCATTTTCGGGACAGTGACACTGGTCGTAGTGATCTTGATGACACAGCTTTATCATCATCTTCGACTGAGCAAGGGAGCCCAGCCCTCCCGGGTCGAAGGTCAGGGTCAGAGTCGGATTCTGACCTCTTGACAATGTCAAGAGACCGTAACCAAGTGTTTGAGAAAAGACAAGCAGATTTACGGAGACAGTTGGAGGATATTCAAAAACAAAAGGAGGATATTCTACAGCGACATCAAACTGGACAAATCCATTTGATGGCAGAACAGGAGCGCCTACGTAGCAAATTGTCTCGTGCTCAGCGACAGATCAACCATGAGAGTGATACATCCCTCAATATGTCTGGGAAAGGTATGTCAGATACAGTATTTTTTTACTTTTTTAACCTTAGCTTTTCTTTTGGTTCCATATTTCCAGTTAATGTACTTCAGACATATAACAATATTACGTGTAGACATTAACTGGAAGTGTGGTCATAGTATTTATACAGTTAACTCATTTATCCCCTGAAAACACATTTGAACTCCTCCAGTTCAAAGGTTGGAAAAGTTCATTATGAATTTCAGGGGTGAATGAGTTAAAGTAAGGGTTTGAGGGATATAACAAGTTTCTGGATCCCTGATATAAAAAAGAATTCTCAGAGCAAAGAAGAGGGAGATAAATCTAGTTGAGAGTAACCAGGAACTGCATTATCCTGAAATCCCATACTTTTCCTGTTATATCATACTGATACGAAACACAGAGACATTTGTAAAAAGGAGTAATCCAAGCCATAATTTCCAAAATCTATCAAGAGCCGTGTTTACTCTTGTGCTTTTGTTTCTCATTCAGTAACAGCTGAACATGAAAAGGGTCAGTTCAGTGCATGTTCCAACCACTTCTCACCTGCAGATAAGCTTGGTCATTTCCATGGGGAAGTTACAAAAACTGCCAATGAGTTAGTCTGCAGAGGTATTTTAGTTTTCAGACTAAGACATGGGAGTGAGGACTAACTCCTTGAAAAGCAGTGTCATGGCTAAAGTGAGGTCTTAGTTAATTTAATGAGCTTCTTTCTTAATAGAGAAAATAAAGCAGAGGTAAATTGATGAATAGTAAACATTTTGTAAGGTCATGTGTGTGCAATTTCATATTTAGAACACTAGTCTGCAGGTTGATTTTGAAAACTTCTACTAGCCCAACCTATAATTTCATAGTATAAATTTTCACATAAAATCTACTAGCCCTAGGTATCAGGCTAGTGGATTGTATACGCCAGAAGGCCAAATGAAATTAAAACCCTTTAATGAAAAAGTGAAGTATCTCATACACAAAGATTTAGGAAAAGTTACTTTTTCAATAAATAAATATTGGCTGGTTGCAAAGGCCCTATAACCACGGATAATAATTTGTGAACTGCATTGAGACGACCTACGAACTAAGTTGTGATAAAGCGGTATATTAGAACCTCAAATTATTATTATAATTATTGTTCTCAGTATTTTACTTCTTATTTTAATATCCCATCTTTAAAAACTATCTGTTAATGAAGACTCTTTCTTTCTGCCTTTGGTCTTCATATACAGTTTTGATCATCCAAATGTTTCTGTCTAGTGAGTAAAGTTCAATGAATTAAAAGTTCAGGAAAAAATTACCAGTTGAAATCAGGAAGGATGTTGAACTCATTGAGTCAAAGTTATTTTGGTTGCGGGGTATGTTGTAATGGGTGAATGTTCATGAGGAATAAACGATTACGATCTCTGTTAATGTGCCTGTAGTAACAGAGAGAGTTGTTTGGTTACAGACACCTCCCTGACTGGTGATACTTCCGGCCTGGAAACCTCTGACCTGAGTTCTGACGCCTCGCCTCTTGGGAAGCAACCCTCACCCCCTGGGAGACCTGTTCCTGGACAACCACCTAACCGCGGGGCTGTTCAACTAGGGACTCATAAGCCACATGAACTCAGCACGATACATGTAAGCGTTGCCACTATATACAGCAATTTACTAACAAAGTCAGTTGTGATTTATGAGACTATGAATCTCGATGGATCATCATGATGTCATTACAATTGTGACATCGTAATTCAGAGATGACCTGCCAATACTGGCTGTTGGCTATTCCATTGATTAAAAATCAACCTTAAATTTAAAAAAAAAAAAATGAAAGCTAAATTATGAATTAATAGTCAAATGAACGAAAAATATAAGTAATGAACTGCTTTCTGTTCAGAGATATAGTCCTATAATTCTGAACAGGATTGCATGACTATGACTCTGGACAGAATGCTGTTCACAATTTAAATGTTACCTTATAATGTGAATAGAATAATAGTTACACTGGACGTTAGCCATGATTCAATGCCCGAACATTCCTGTTCTGTCTAGTACCTCAGTTACCATGTACCTAGTAATAACTTGTAAACGTGTTAGATACACTAAATGTAATTGGATACTTGTGAAACTGTGTACTGAAATACATCACAGATATTCCAGCAATAAACCTAACATCACCTATTTACTTATACACAGGAGGTGGACACACCAGCCAGTACGCGCTATTCTGAAGCTCGCCTTTCCTCCGGCCGACCAAGCCTCTCTTCAAGTGAAGCATCATCCACCGTGAAACGTTCAATAGACTTTGACCGACCTACAATACCAGAGGAATTTGAGCGAGTGCCCACCCCCACTGACCGACGGTCAGCAGGGGAGTCTGGTTATCACACTCACCAGATAGACGAAGTGATGTCCAGAGCAAGGGAACTGGACAGTGGTCTGCTGGACAAGCTCAAGAGACAGACCAATGATGTGTTTGCTTCACTGGACTCCACAGAGGGGCAGAGGCACGGCACACACAGTCCCACCCTGGGGGGTAGCTTCCACACCCTGTCTGCTGGCACTCTGTCACCCTCATCACTGTCCACAGGTTAGTGTCGCATATCTCAGTGATTTAAAAAAAAATGGGTTTATTGCTTATGAATACTATTGCTCCAAAATGTTAAATTCATCAAATAGGAAGTTTCCAGTATTTTACATAAACTTTGTGTCAGAATGGATCAAAATCAGATTTATGTATGATATAATACATGTACAGTTTTAAATTCTTTTTTATTTGTACTTACAATAATGTTTGATCTAGGTTGAGATGATACTATCCTGTATAAGGAAAGTGTTGATAAGTGTCTAGAAAATGATATTGCAGTATTTAAATCTGATTTGATCATATAGATGGATACAAGAAAAACATCAATACCACAAATTTATTTCGGTTTTCCACAGGGCCGATAGATGACAGCATGGTGTCACAGCATTCCCAGGCTGCCTCGGACAACTACGCATTCCGATATGTCGGACAGACTTCTGGAAAATCTGGAAGTGCCAACGGATCATTCCAGAGTAACAAGTCGTGGGCCGATGAGTTTTTGGGTTACAAGGAAAAGTTCAAACCACTTCAACCTGACAGAACATCGACAGGTTCAAAACAACAAGATTTTAAATTCTTACAGCCTTCATCTTCAGAAGAGAAAGCCAATGGATCGGATCTCAGTCAGCATACCTTGTCTGAATATGATAAGTCACAGGACGACAGTAAGTCAGGGTACCTAGACCTGCCTGATCCTAAACCTCTTCAGGTTGACAGGAGCTATGATGCTATGCATTTCTCAGTGGAGCCTACCCATACCTATCAAAAACCATTCTCATCCGTATCGCTGGACACCTTCGCTGAGAAGCCTTCTTTCTCATCTGGGGACGGAAGCAGGACTAGATCATCAATAGAGAGGCTAGCAGAGGAACTCTCTCACCAAGGACCTGCAAGTGACCATTCAGGGTCAACAAGGTCATCTGCAGCATCAAGTGAAGGTCGTGCTGACATTTCAGGTGTGAGAGGGTCACCTGTTGGCCATATTGACCAATCAGATACACAGCTGTTGCGGGACTCTATGGACAGTACAAGTAGAACCCGTGAGAGTGTTGGGTCTAATGTCAGTGAGGGAATTGTTTCATCCTCCAGTTCCTATCTTGATATGGAACTCCATGGTCGTAACTCACGAGACTTTGGGCCATTCCGAAGGGACCGTGACAGTATTTTGCTACAGCTACGAGATGAGCTGAGGGAGGAGCACCGCCGAGGTCCTCGTATCCTGTCAGACAACGAATCTGTCAAGTCTGGCCCTTATGCATATACAAGTACTCCTTATACTGCCCAAGGGAGACCCCAAACCTTGGCTGTGGCATCAGAGTTTTCTCGTCATTCCATCACATCCGATTCCAGTAGGGGAGAAGGAGAGACTCCACGCAGTCAGGGCTGGGGGAGTTTGTCTTCATCGTCAGTCATCGAGAGACCTTCAATACATTCTTTGTCGAGCCAATCAACAGAGGTACCATCCTCTGTCAGCTCAGGAGGCCCCCCAGTGGTCAGTCAGTACAGTCTGTTGTCGGACACCCAGGGGATCACGCTGATTGACAAGGAGCAATCCCCGAGCCAGTATAGTTTTGACACCACAGGGAAGGCCACTCGAAATGAATCTTCACTCACACAGGTGTCCTTGGATACTAATGATTCTGATGTGTCCCAGAGAGGTGAAAAGAGTGCACCAGAGTTGAGCCAGTATACCTTGGGTACTGATGAGGATCTGTCGCTGAGTCAGTACAGCTTGGACAAGACTAGTCCATCTGGTCGTCGGGCTGAAGCAACACAGGAACCAAGTCAGTATAGTTTGGACAAGACAAGTCCATCGGGACATGGGGCAGACTCCACACAAGGTCTGAGTCAGTACAGTTTGGACACAGAATCTGAACAAGATTCGGAAGATGGTTATGTAGACAAGAAATTTGCAAATCTGGATGTGTTGATACAAGAATCAAGAGACATTATTGCAAAACATAAACAGCTTATAAACAAAAAACCAAACCAGTCAAGTAATGCTGAAAACACTGAGCATCTAGGGACAATTGGTCAGGCATGGTCACATGACAGATTGTCTGGTCACCATGAACCGGCTTCCATCTCCGACGTAGCATCAACAGAGGACTCTTACAAGCTGTCCACAACAACAGCAGGGTCAAGCTTTGATGTGACCCCACTCAGGTTGACTGAGGACTCTGCTACCATGGTAACCAGCAGTCTGCCCTCAGCTGGAGACGCAACAAGTCTAGACCAGGTAAAGGAAGTCTTTCGCTAACATAAAGTTCTTTGTTTTTCATGGTTTCATGAATTTCAGTTATGCAAATACGTCATAAAGACTTTTGAAAATTGTCCGGATTTTTTATTTTTATTTGAATAGAAATATATATCATTTAGATAAGAATCATAGAATATTTAGAAAAGCTTTGTTAAAGCATTTGATATTTGTAATAACATATAAATTTGTAACATAGTTCTCTTTGCTCTGCATTTTCCATTGTCTTCATCCTTTCAATGTGTCATTGTCAATATACATATGTATGTACAAGATATGTATCCAGTGAGTACATGGCTGTTGTTGATGTCCTTACAGCTTGGCTACGAGTCTGGTATATCTGAGGAGCCAAACCTGACACTAGTCACTCTCAGCTCCAATACCAGTATGGTACAGGAGGACTTCGGCCAGACACCCCAAAAGTCTGTTCACAGTAGTCGCGGCACTGCTAGTAGTAATTCCACACTGTCTTTTGAGCAACATGAAGCCAGCCTGACTGATCCCGATGTGTCGAACACACACTCAAAGTCTACGCAAGATACCTTCCATGACATTACAGGTAAGACCCCTTCCAATGAAATGTAACACAAATTAGGTACATTTCACAATCAAAGTCCAGACACCTTTAATGACAAACAAAAACATCTTCCACAATGTCAGAAAGAAGACACCTTCTATGACAACAAAGGAAATACATGTTACCATGACTACACAGGTAATACATGTTACCATGACTACACAGGTAATACATGTTACCATGACTACACAGGTAATACATATTACCATGACTTCACATGTAATACATGTTACCATGACTACACAGGTAATACATATTACCATGACTACACAGGTAATACATTGTACATGTTACCATGACTACACAGGTTATACTAGTGTCGCATATCTCAGTGATTTTACATGTTACCATGACTACACAGGTAATACATATTACCATGACTACACAGGTAATACATGTTACCATGACTACACAGGTAAGACATGTTACCATGACTACACAGGTATGACTACACAGGTAATACATATTAGTAATACATATTACCATGACTACACAGGTAATACATGTTACTATGACTACACAGGTAATACATGTTACCATGACTACACAGGTAATACATATTCAATTACTACACAGGTTATACATGTTACCATTACTACACAGGTAATACATGTTACCATGACTACACAGGTAATACATATTTACATGACTACACAGGTAATACATGTTACTATGACTACACAGGTAATACATGTTACCATTACTACACAGGTAATACATGTTACCATGACTACACAGGTAATACATGTTACCATGACTACACAGGTAATACATATTACCATGACTACACAGGTACTACATGTTACTATGACTACATAGGTAATTCATATTACTATGACTACACAGGTAATACATATTACCATGACTACACAGGTAAGACATATTACAATGACTACACAGGTAATACATATTACCATGACTACACAGGTAATACATGTTACCATTAGTACACAGGTAATACATATTACCATGACTACACAGGTAATACATATTACCATGACTACACAGGAAATACATATTACCATTACTACACAGGTAATACATATGTCCATGACTACACAGGTAATACATATTACCATTACTACACAGGTAATACATATTACTATTACTACACAGGTAATACATATTACCATTACTACACAGGTAATACATATGTCCATGACTCAACAGGTAATACATGTTACCATGACTCCACAGGTAATTCATATTCCATTACTACACAGGTAATACATGTTACCATGACTACACAGGTAATACATATTACCATGACTACATAGGTAATACATATTACCATGACTACACAGGTAATACATATTACTATGACTACACAGGTAATACATATTACCATGACTCCACAGGTAATACATGTTACCATGACTACACAGGTAATACATGTTACCATGACTACAACTTATATGTATACATATTCAAGAACATAAATCGGACACATGGTTGCTGTAAAACAGGTTTATTATATTACTTCAAATACTAAACACATACAGTATTGTATCAACAGGAAATGAAAAAAAGGTTGAGATGAATTTTAATCTTAAATCTCGTTGATTCAAAAGCTATAAATTATTGCTTTTTGTTTTAAAGTTGGATAGGTTATCAGAATTTTATTGGCTTCAGAACTAATCAGTTTCAATTGCATGAATTTCAGATTTCACCACATCCAGGTCGTACGACCAGGACGAGGGTCCAAACACTGCCAGGACACTGTCCCCTCCCCGCTATGCCCCGCCACCCCCACCACCCCCACCTGTTGAGGAGAGTGAAGACACAGGCAGTGACTCCGGTTCAGATACTCTGTTCCACGCTATACCAGTAATGGTCAGTCCAACTATGTCCTTAGCCATGAAATTTAGCAGCCAGCAGGAGCCGAGTAGACCACCAGTGTCCTGGTCAAGGCTTCTGGATGATGAGGGAGAGAAACCCAAAACAGATGACCAGAAACCAGCACAACCAGTCATTGTACGTTCTTTAGATTCTGGTTCAACCAGGAATTCCTCTGAGTCTCATGTGGCAAGGTCACTTGAATCTTCGTCTGCAAGGACGTCCACAGAACAGACCTTGTCGTCAAGGCGATCTGCTGACTCATCAGATTCGCCCAGAGATACAAGGTTAGGTGACAAGGTCGGCGAAAGGCGGAAAATGTTTGAGGTTGCTGAGGAAGCCCAGGCAGGGAAAAAGAAGCAGGCACCTAAGGTACCGGGAACCTATCTTAATAAGGCCCTACAATCGAAGAAAGATGGGGGGAAGAAGGCTGTGAAGGAGGTCCCTAAATCACCATCAGCAGGGAAAGTTACACCTGGTGCTGTGGTCAGCCTTGCAGATTTTATGACCTCTCAAAAAGGGGAAATGAATACCATGAAGAAAAAACCATTAAAGGAAACAGGGCGTCCCACATCAGCCCCAGGGTCAGGTCAGAAGTCCAGGGATGCTGATGACAGTGGAGTCGTAAGGTCTGTGGGCCCAACAGGATTGTCCAAAACTCTAGCCTCATGGAAGAAAAGTCGAAGTGTCAAGTCGTCAGGTAGGCATACTCGCATTGTACATGTAAATCATCGCACTTTAATAACTGGTGGATTTTGTTTCATTGATATTGATGTAGCTCGGATGATTTATTTCTCCTTCATCATTAGAATTCAATTGTGATATTGTGACTCTCCAATCTAGATCTACAGAGCAAACAGGAGAGAATAGCAATGATGTTGCCATAGTGATTGAAGTGCTTTGTTCTCTCAGACTGTATCTCTGTAACTAATGTATTAATCTAGACAGGCTTTAGTTTGTTGATCAATTTCTGTCCCACAGTACTGTGTGTTTTCCTTTGTACAGTAACCTCCCCTTAACTTTGGATAAAACTGTCCCACAGTTGTTCTAGGATACTTCCGATGAACAGGTAGCTCAATTGGTTAGAGAGATGGTATAGCAATCTGAAGTCCAGGGTATGACCCTGGTCTAGCCCTGCTGATTTTTACAATCAGAACACTGTTGTTAATTATATTTGGTTTATTTCATCTTTATTATTTCTTTTGAAAGTCCTGCAAGGTAAGGCTTTCCTTTTAGAAATGATTAATCAAAGCCATAATCATGCCGAAAAAACAGTTTCTGTTATTTTGTTACAGTTTATGGTACATTGTTCTACCCCTAACACTTGTGTAAATCCCTAAGTTTGTTTCTTGTACAAAATGGTATTTTTGCATTTGAAGGTATTTTTTTTATCTCATCTGAAGTCCCTTCTACTATCAAGTCATGCTGTAACAGAATTGTATGTAGGAATATAATCAATCTTATTTCATATACAATTAATTTTTGCTTTGTATTTGTAGCCCCACCCCCTCAGCCACTCCAGTCCAAGGAGACACCTTCCAGCTCAGTGAAGGTCGTTACTAAGGAAGCACTATTAACTGAAGAGGAGCGCAGACGTGCTGCTGACAAAATTGTGTATGAGCGCCACATGAGGTAACATTGTCTAGGTGCCAGTAGCTAGTAGTAGGTGTTTGTAGATAGTGGTGATGGTCATAATCATCGAAAAACTTGTACTTTTAGTCTTTGTCATTTTGATGCTTGTATACTGTTGTGTCAGTGTCTGTCATTGCAATGCTTTGTTTTATTCATTCTTGTGTTCTGTACCCTACTTGCCAACTCTCCCTATAATGGAAGGAGACTCCTGATGATTTTGGACCCTAAAATCGAGTATTTTCAGCCAGTGAATCAGAATGTACTAAACTAGTTATATATTCTAAGATCTGATGATTTCACCTGAAAGAAAAGCTCAAAAGATGCTTTTTAAAAGTGTTACTTTTCCTATGGTGTATATACACACATTTTATTTATGGTTTTAGTTCTGAGCGCACGTAATTCCCCCATTGAAATTTCAAAAAAGTTGGCAAGTCTGCTGTACACTGTAGTAGTTTTGTGTTTTACTCCTGTCCCGTTGACTTTAATGTCTATGTTGACTGTCTGATGTGTGGTGTTTGTGCAGCATGCAGCTTGTCTGTAAAGCTATATATATCCTACCTAGATCGGGAATTAACCAATTAACACAAATATCTCAGTAACTGTTATAATCAATGCTAATACTGATAATAATTGAGTTAAAAATATATTTGACATTTTCATTTTTTTTTGTATGTAACTGCATTCAAAATTGTTAGGTCTTAGGTCTGTATTAAGAATAGCCATTTAATTACCAATACCGTAATTGATATACAGTACATGTAATAACTAGATAATACGTTTTTGGATTAAAAAACTGCATCACCAAAGTTGTAGAGGAATTTAACTTTCATGAAGGTTGGGGTATTTTGAGTGTGTTAAAACAGCATTAATGTCGTTTGAAAATGATATACAGATATGTAGTACCAAGTTTTAATCTATATGTCACAAACTAATGTTGCTATCAAAATTAACTTGGGGTATTTTCTGTCTTTAAAATATGCAACAAAAGCAAATATCTTTGGCTTTAATCTTTAACGTTTTTTAGCTCTATTGATATATAGCTTCAATACTTTTTCAATGCAATGATTACTCACTGTAAAATTGGTAGATATCACACTTAAAATTTGGTCAATTACCGTAAGTGATTTTCATAACTTTTTGCTCCAAAACATGATGAAAAAACATTTTCTCAAAGGTTGATTTTGGTCGACATTTCTTTCTGATGTAATTTTTAGATCAACATCATTGTGATCTTTTATTTTTTTATTTCTGTAGATATCATTGATTACAATTATAGACAGACAGTTCAGTTAACTGAAGACTTGTTTTTTGATCAGCTGTCTGTCCAAATACTGTACTTGGAATTTAAGAGTTACAAATTTGGAAAATATTTACGGAAAAGAAAATAACCACAGAGCTCCATAGAAAATTCTGCATAATACATTTTTTTAAATGATAGGAGTAGAGTTGTACAGTGTATAGAGCCACCCAATCCAGATATAGCCCTAGTTGTAGTTTTAATTGAACTTTTTTTAAATTGTATTTAATTTAGAATTGAATACATCTAGTCTATTTTCCATTCAACAATTTAGTAAGTGTTTTAATTCACTACAAAGTTGATTATGCAACCAGTTTAATTTTCCTACATCCAGATAAAAATAGAAAGTACTTATATCTTTTTTTATTTTATTATCTAAATTACTGGAGAAATATGATTAGTTGAGCTTGTTATTGACTTAATTAATTGATGTTAATGTATAATTGGGGAGAGCTACTTAGCCTGTGTAGGGCTATCTTATTTATTGTAAGTGGAAGTCAGAGGAAGCATTTTTGGCCATAAACACATCTTTGAATTGGTTTTTAATTGGAATTTAATATGGTGTCTTCATTTGAAGATCAGAGAACTAATGCATTATGAAAGGATTTGGAGAATTTTTTTTAAGTATAAATCTGAAAATAAGGATTTGGTAATTATGATGCATGAGTAAAATTGACAAATCCAAGAAATTAGTAAAAGTTTTGAAATTCAAAAGTTTGTTTTGATTTTATTAGGTATGTCAACCCAGAAATGTTTCCTTGTGGTATATCAGTCTCGCAATTCATAATATCACAGCATCATTGTGTGTCGTCACTCACCTGTCACATGGTCCTGTTATGTGTGCATGACCTTGACCTTGTTACATGTCTTTTGACCTCAGCTGAGGTCAATCTTATGTTAATGTCCAACAAAGCATGTGATGTGTTCTGCACTGTTGAGTGTTTCCTGTATAACCCTTGGAGTGGAATCACTAATCCCTGAAGGTGTGGTTTTGTTTGACCTATAACGAAGGTTACCTCCCCTTTATAGCTACTCTTGGTGTGGTATTGGTTGTCTCATTAAACATTGGAATTGGCTTGGGTTTGTACATTACTATCAATTAACATTTGTGCATTTGCTGATAATCAAAGGTGTTGATTTGAAATAATCATAATTTTGTTACTATATTAATAATCATGATGTTTAAATTTTGTTTAAAATGTTGGCATCTGTGTCAAAATTCATTTTTTCAATGATTCGTAAAACAAACTTAGTGAATACTGTATGATGGTCTTCATAGTGTATTAAATTACAACAAATAAAACCAAGGAAAATGAAAGACTAAATTTTTTTGTGGTAAGTTGTCACCTACATCAATTTTGTAGATGATATCAGTTTCATGCGCAACATCAATCATTAATGATCTGCTAGCCAATGTTGTCCTTAGGTAGAATTTCATCTACAGCGATCACATCAGATTTCATATGTCAATGTCAAAAACATGCGCCAGGGTCATACTTCATCAGAATGAGCACATTGAGGCTTAATGGCTAGACTTTGTCTTTACACTATTGGGCTAATGCTCATCGGCATGCAGCATGCTACTGCGCATAATTGTGGGTGTCTGTTGCTATAGTTACTGAGAATGCACATTTCCTCACGTTCTATCACACTCTTTGCTAAGGAAATACTTATTTTGCTTAAAAATTCTCGATGATGGTTGACTTTGTTGATGTTAATCTTCTACAATCTCTCTTTAGTTCAATACAGCAGACTATGTAAATGTAGCGGGACTGGACTGGGTCGATCGTTGGGGACCAAGAAGCTCAATTGGTAGAGTTTGGAAGGTCCCAGGTTCGAACCCTGGTCTGGCCGTGCATTTTTCCTATCCTATGACATAAATATGAAAGTAACGTTTGTTTGTTCCATTATATAAAAAAAACTATTTTTTATTGACATTGTAAGCAGCATTCAGGAAAATAAATGTTAAGATTGGCTGTTTTAAGGTAGTCCTGGTAGATGATATGCTGGATAGACTACCGTACAAATATTGTCATGCTGACGAGTGGTTATTGGTACAGTGTACTTGTACCACTTTAACTCATTCACCCCTAAAGTCACATTTGAATCTTACCAAATCAAGTGACCTAATCTGATCTGACCTAATCTGATCGCTTTACGTCCGTTGTCATCCGTAAACATTTTCAACTTCTCAAGAACTAGTAGATGGAATTTATTCAAACTTGGTCAGAATCATCCTTGTTAGATGAGGCTACAAAATTGTAAAATTGGGATTCCTACCCGAACCCCTGGGGCCAGGGCGGGGCCCCAAAGGGAAAATTAACCAATATTTCAAAAATCTTCTTCTCCTGACTCAGAGGTACTACTGTCATTTTCTCTGCATGAAAGAAAGATCATCAGGGGCTTTATTTAAATTGTAAATTTTAGGACCCCCGAGCTATACATTCTCCCTTGGGGAGGGGGTAACATTTACTCCAGTTTATATAGGGAAATAACACTTTTGGGTATATTTTGACAATTTTCTGTAGGAAATTATTTTTACTTGGTGAGAATTATCCTTGGAGAAAGATGGTTTTAAATTGTAAAATTGGGATTCTTACTAAAACCCCTGGGGCCAAGGCGGGGCCCCAAAGGGAAAATTAAGCAATATTTCAAAAATCCTTATTCTCCAGACTCAGAGGTACTACAGTCAATTTCAGTGCATGGATAGGAAGATCATCAGGAGTTTTATATTAATTGTCAATTTCAGGCCCCCGAGCCATCCGTTCCCTCTGAGGGTGGGGGTAAATTTTACTATTGTTTATAAACTTAAAACATCTATTCCCAGTCGGAAAGATCGTAGAGAGGAAGTTGTCCTCGCTCGGCTCCGCACTGGGCACACATATCCTACTCATTCGTACCTTTTAAAACGAGAAGATATACCTTCATGCCACGCATGTGACACTCCATTTACAGTGGAGCATTTTTTAATAGAATGTTCCGATTTTAAACACATTCGTGATAACTACTTCCGAGTCCCGGATATGAAAACACTTTTCAGTTCCGTGGATTCGAAGGCATTATTTAACTATTTGAAAGACATCGGTCTATTTTATAGACTCTGATGTCTTTTAACCCACCTTATCATTTTTGACGTTATATATATATCGCATATTCCATATCATCTATTCGTTATCTCTTTTATTATTTTAACCCCCTTTTATTATTTTTTATTATCTACACATACAATGCGAATACTTTTAAAATGAACCATTTTATCTGATTTTATCTTCGCTATTCACATGTTTGTTAAAAAAGTAAAATAAATAAATAAATCACCATGGCCCTAAATGACCACAGCCGTCGATAGGCCTTTAAACATAAACAAACAAACAAACATACTATAGTTTATATAGGGAAACAACACTTTTGGGTATAATTTATCCATTTTCAGCAGAAAATTACTCAAACTTAGTCAGAATCATCTTTGGTTATGAGGGCTAGGGGGGCCCCAAAAGGAAAATTTACCAATATTTTAAAAGTATTGTATTTCACTTAGTTTACATGCTGATTTCCACATCACATCTAAACAATAAAATAAAGCTACCAGTACCTATGATATAACTCAGGTGACGTCTAAGGCCCTTGGGCCTCTTGTTTCTATTTCATTTAAACAATTATTAATAAAACAAACAAATTCATAAGATGGCAGCTTATGAGGGGAGAGTGGATAAAATTTGATGAAAGGGCACGTGAGAACGGTCTCAGTAACGGCTTCAGAAATCACTAGTGGATCTGGTAATATTAACAAGATTCCATTGTACAGGTCCACACCTTGTGATAGGACTGCCGTAAAACAACTGACCAACATATTTATACTCAGGTGCTGCTTATGACATCATACATCAGAAAAAAGTTAGTTTTGGATAATCCCCATTCATTTTAAGATTCTAAAGTCAATTTATCTTCGAGATGGAACACTTTACTTACAGGTGAATGTAGATAACTGGAAGTATTACAGGGATAACTAATAGGGCGGTACAAAAACATACTGAAGATATAACTAAAAATATGGCTCTCCAGTAATACCATTTATAATAATTTAGTCGATTTTGAGTTGATGTTATGAAAAGTCAGCAAGCTTTTCTGGGTATGTTTTACGTGAGCTGATGCTTTAATTGGTCCTGGAAATGATTGTTTTTGTTTGACTTTGATTTGATGTGAGTGTGATCATTGCACACAACACGTGACAAACCATCAGATTAATACTGCTCTTTACATTTCAAACAAACGTTTAACAAATTGTCTCCCTCCTTCACCCCATTGCGACATCACTGATGAGTGACCGTTTTGATGCTGTTGATGTTGATTGCGAGACTTTGTTGGTTCCAGAGTTTTTCCTGCACAAGTCCTCGCCATGTCAGGTGCTAATTTTATTCCAATTCATTAAATATTGCTTCATATTTTATGAAAATGAGATGCGAAACATATTTAAATGTAAAATATCCAGAACTTATCAAAAAATTCTTTTAGAAGGCAATTTTTATGAACAATTTTGTTTTGACATATTACTGGTAAACAGCTGTCAGGAGACTGTCAGAGTATCTGGATTTCCCTGGAAATAACCAGTTAATGTAGAAATTATTCCAGTACCCAGTTTCCATGGTAACTGCCCTGGTGAGGACTGTGCTGTTATGGACTGTTTTGGGAACCAGAGTTCCGGACTTCCACTTACAAACAGGGGTTGATTGTTGTATTTTTTGCCTCATTAACATCCAGGGCGTACAACCCTCGATTGTTTAGGTTAGCCAACAGGCTGGACGACGACGAACCTGTGAAACCAGAGGACAAGGAACAGCAACGACAGGCAATCGTCACTGCCAACCGCAACAAGGTCAAAGAGTTTCAAAAGGTCAGTACTGACTAGATCACACAAACTACAGGAATCTTCTTAAAGCTTGTTTGTGGGGTTTTGGTATGCTGCATGTTCTGTAGTGATATTGATGAGTTGGTTAATTTAACATGACTCTTAAGTTGACATTTTTTTCAAGCCAAGATTTTAATTGTAAGTTAGCAAAAAAGGTGATGTGGAAATGTCAGGGTTTTTTTTATTATTCTTTTTCCTTCAAAGACACGCAATAGGTGGAGTTGCAAAAAGAGGGAAAGTTTATCAAGGTACAGCCATATTGTATTACAATTCAGATCTTGGCTTCTGTTGTGTTGTTACCATATTTAGGGATTCCTCAAGGCAAAAATGGACTATTTTTTGACAACTGTTTAAAATTGAATTGGCTAAAAAGTTTTCATATTCTTTGAAGAATCCTTAACTGGATGAAACAAACTAAGTTTATGTAGCACTTTCTGTAGAAATTTTAAAATCTGTATTTACCATGTAACACTTTAAAAAAAAAAAGTTTTAATCATGCGCTAGAACATCACTATTCAGGCAGTATTCTTCGTAACAAATTCCCATGAACTGTGAACACCATGTTTCATTTAAATTGGAAATCTAGATATTTGCCTGGGAGCCAGTACCTTGATTAATGTGGGTCAACTTTACCCTTTGCTTTTCAAATTCTATCTTATGCTATAGTCCCAGAAGGTGCTACTTTGAGTGAATTTAATGTTATCCTGACTTGCAGGAAGTGTTTAGTTTTGTGATCTGACTGAAGGAATTGCAAAATGCATGCTTTACTGAACTTTCTTTTATCATAAACTTCTTAATTACAGCAAACATTTCTACTGATCATAAGTTACCTTGTTACAGCAAACATTTCTACTGATCATAAGTTACCTTGTTACAGCACACATTTCTACTTATCATAAGGTACCTTGTTACAGCAAACATTTCTACGTACCATAAGGTACCTTGTTACAGCAAACATTTCTACTTATCATAAGTTACCTTGTTACAGCAAACATTTCTACTTATCATAAGGTACCTTGTTACAGCAAACATTTCTACTTATTATAAGTTACCTTGTTACAGCAAACATTTCTACTTATCACAAGTTACTTTGTTACAGCAAACATTTCTACTTATCATAAGTTACATTGCTACAGCAAACATTTCTGCTTATCATAAGTTACCTTGTTACAGCAAACAGTTATACTTATCATAAGTTACCTTGTTACAGCAAACAGTTCTACTTATCACAAGTTACCTTGATACAGCAAACATTTCTGCTTATCATAAGTTACCTTGTTACAGCAAACAGTTATACTTATCATAAGTTACCTTGTTACAGCAAACAGTTATACTTATCATAAGTTACCTTGTTACAGCAAACACTTCTTCTTATCATAAGTTACTTTGTTACAGCAAAAATGTCTACTTATCATAGGTTACCTTGTTACAGCAAACCATTCTACTTATCACAAGTTACTTTGTTACAGCAAAAATGTCTACTTATCATAAGTTACCTTGTTACAGCAAACAGTTCTACTTATCACAAGTTACCTTGTTACAGCAAAAATATAAGGATTGACCTTCATTTTGACGTCGCATCAGGTAGTACGAACGCAGTTGGCAACGAACATATATTCTATGGTAAAAATCATAATTTTCGCTGCTCCGATTTTTGCCGATTTTTAGTATGTTGTTAATACACGGTTTCTGAATGAGTTCCAATTAAAACATATTCTGTTGCAATTAGTTTGATGTTAAATAGTAAAATTTCTCAAAAAATAAAATCGTCTGCTCGCGCCAGATGACGTCCGAAACCGGAAACAGTCCACACTAGAATGATCCGCATAAGAAAATAGTCAGTTATAAACATATTAATACAAAGTAACGGACAATTATTGTGAGAATAACAACACCATTACCGGTGTAAATGTGCATATGGAAAAGCCAATGACGGTAGGATTGTTTAAAAAAAATCTACGTAGTTTTAAGGTTCTTTGTTTTCCTCCGCGCAAAACTTCTATTTGTTGACGTTTGTCACAGGCGATACAATCTTGAGGCCACATGCGGTGGCCTCTCTGTTTTATCCACGTGCGCGCAATCAGAAAATCAGAAAATACAGTGTGATAATCTATAATTAGCAGAAGGTTCAATGTTCTATAAGATTATATTTCTGTCTTATTACTAAAGAAGATATTAAACTACATTGAACATACAGTTACAGTATATTGTCATTTACAAACCTTGACATGATTACAACGAAAGTAGACAATCACAGAGACGTATATCTATATTACGTAATATATACGTATCTGATTATCATAAAACAATACGTTATTGATCACACTTTGTGTACTAGTTTATGCAGCAGCGAGTCTGTACATTGTTGACCACAAAGTTGAATTTTTGTAATTATGTTTAATCAGTATCCTAATTTTTTCCCCCTTAATTTAATTATTTTTATATTTGTTTACAGAATTTGAATTTGATGTAGATCTACATGAATCTTTGATTGATAATAATAAAATTATTTGTTTACTTGTTTTAACCACATGTCTTAGTTTAGATAAACCTGTACTTATAGTAGATTGAGTACACTGTAGATGTTTGCGGTTCGTTACTTCCTCTTTTACCATATATACCAAGTAGTGATGTTAATTTAACATTTTTGAAATACCTTTTGTACTTATCCTTTCATGATTTTAACAGTTCATTCTTTTAGACTCTTATCTGGAAAAATAAATTGTAGATACAATGTAACTATAAGTGAACTACCATTTTTTTTCGTTCTTTTTATATTCAAGTGACTTTTAACTTTAAACGATTACTGCATACAGTGATTGTAAGAAAATTTCATCCAGAAAATTGATTTAAGTTATCATCTTTTGTTGACTTTCATATTTGCATGACATTTGTTTTTTTAAATACAGAATTTTAGAAATGGAAAATTATTATCAAATATCACAGGAAATGGATGCAATCTTGTCAGTATTGAGAAATATTGGGTGAATTAACAAATTTTCATCTGAATTATGTAAATATTGTTAGTTGATGCTGATAGTAAGTAACTGTGTTGTTGTATCCTTACTAGGTTGTCTCCCCTGTCCAACTCTTCTCCTTCTCGTGTGGGTGTGTATTTCCTCTGTAAACAGTGCGACACGCTGGTAACATGGTCTGTCCTAATCTGACTGGAAACTCTAACTTAACTACAATAATAATCTAAAGTTCAAACTGACCTGATGTAATCCTAAATTTTAAGGGATCCCTGAAATGTCCCTAGAGTGATTGTCCTGAATTGGTTTAAATTTTAAGGTTTGTCTTATACGAGATCCCAATGACCTCATAAAAAATCAGTAGAGACCTTTCTCTTATGTAGATATCCATTTTGATGATCAGTAAGTTGGTTTCATTTTTGGAATCAGTAATACATGTCTAATAAGTACCAGTAGATTTCTATTTTTGGAATTAGTAGTAGATTTCTACTTTTGAAATCAGTACGTGGATTTCTATTTTTGGAATCAGTAAGTGGATTTCTATTTTCGGAATCAGTACGCGGTTTTCTATTTTTGGAATCATTAAGTAGTTTACTTCATTTGGAATCAGAAACTAGATTTCTATTTCTGGAATCAGTAACTGGGTTTTCTATTTTTGGAATCATCAAGTTAGTTTACGTTTGGGATCAGAAATAGATTTCTATTTCTGGAATCAGTAAGTGGCTTTTCTTTCTTTGGAATCAGTAAATGGATTTCTATTTGTTTAGGGATTAGTGTTGAAATTAATGAAGAAATGATAAAGATAAAATGGCTATCATTGGATCATTATATTCAAACATTAGACAATTTTGATCTAGGTGTGAATTATCTGTGAACATAATCATTAATCACATACTTCATCTGCTTCTAATGTATATCGGTATAAAAGATTGATTGACATGCTCATAAATATCTGTATGATAGATTGACAGCTACACAATATCTCCTTAATGTTGATGTATATTGCATTATATTTTCGAAGATAATTCAGGGTTAGAGAAATTGGTAAGGGCATGCATGGAAGATCTAGTAATATACCATGAGCCTCGCTTTGGTTACATATGCTATACTTACGGGTTGGTGTGTTGGGCACCAATGCTGTCACGGTGTGAGATTGACAAGCACTAAACTTTGTTGGTTTTGTGACAGGACTAAACAGACTGGCTGTTGTGAGTAACAACTAATATGTTTGCCAAAGTGTGCAGGGACTGAGTAACTCACATTTTAATCAATCCCTCCAATCCAGCATACCTCATCAACCATTGTCTCATGAATATTCATTGGTCAAATGTCTCATGCATATGTTCATGATCATTTTGTCAAGCATTACCATTGGTCTATACACAGTCATGACTCATGCATATTCATTACGCCAATTGAAAGATTATGAATAATTCCATTATTAATGAGTGAAGCCTATTCATCATAGCCCTACCCTACCCATATAATTACCCATATATCATACTTGTTGTGCAGTAACCTTTCATTCATGGATATATTGATTTGTTTCAGGTGTCTCTCAAAACATTTTCTTCTCCATGATCATTCATTGTATCATTTCTTTCAGCACAATGTATGATGTCATCTCATATCACCATGGTGATGGAAGACGAATGTATTGTTTATGGTACATGTATAACATGCTCAGCGTTATTCACAGGTTACCATGGTGATGGGAGACTAGCTGTGTTTACATGTACATAGGTTACCATGGTGATGGGGAGACCAGCTGTGTTTTAAAATCGAAAGTTACCATGGTGATGGGAAGACTAGGTGTTTCTTAAACAAATGTGTTATTGTGAAAGGGAGACTCATCTGTGTTTTACATGTGCAGGTTTCCATGGTGATGGAGAGACTAATTAGCTGTGCTTTACAATCCAATGTTACCATGGCGATAGGGAGTTTGGGACTAGCTCAATTTTTATGTACACAGGTTAATAACCATAGGTATTTGGATACTAGATGTGTTTTACATGTACACATGCAGGTTACCATGGTGACAGGGAGACTAGCTATGTTTTACGTACAAGGGTTACCTTGGTGATAGGGATACTAGCTGTGTTTATCTGCACCCAGGTTAATTACCATGGTGACGGGGAGATAAGCTGTGTTTTATATTCAAATGTTACCATGGTGATAGGGTGATTTTTTTACACTGTAACCATGGTGATAAGAAGGCTATCTGTGTTTTATAGACACAGGTTCCATATGCAAGATAATCCATTAGCGTACTCTTTTTCTTCCAATTTGAAACCAAAACTTTCAAACATTTTCATGGTGATATTTTTTGGGCAGAATCACGAAGTTCAGTCTCTAATATACAGCACTAATTCAACATAGATGTCATCAGTAAATAGTGTTGACACCAATTCATTTGTAAACAAATGCTTCACTATTAATGTCACAAATAAATTCCTGCGAATATGATCACCTTTATGTGAGATCCCTTAAGTCAGGAACATCAGAGAGAGAGATTGGCTACAACACAGCATCATATTACTGGATCTCATCTTCCGTCATGTCTCATCATTCATAAACATTATCAGACATTGATCATCTGTCTGTACAGCGCCCGCGGTGGTGTGATGTGTAAGATCCGTGTCATTTGTCCCGATATATATGGCAGTAAATACATAATCAATTCTAATATGATCATTATCCACAGTAATTAATTAATATTTATTTATATCAAATCAAATTAACTAAAGTTTCTGTTTAATTATAAATTATAACGAAAACTAAACAGGTAATTTTACAAGTAATAACGGTGACAGTATAATTTAAGTGTTTGCTACACATGTTAAAATAATATAATAGTAATTTTTATTGGTATTGTCTGTTAATCTTTTCTTGATATGTGAATAAATAAGATTCATCCGATTCAGTTTTTGAAATATGCAATACCAGATGGTCTATTTTCCAATAATGGAGCATGCATATGTATTAGTTGGATATGATTTTGCACGAGTTGAAAGTAAACTTTTGGGTAAGAGAACAGTATAAATAGCAGGAAAGAACGACTGTGTGTACATGAAGATGGCAGAGTGAAACAACTCATATTGGTAAATACTAGACGGAAGCCATTTGTTTGTCATCATGTTTGTTTTTGTTACAGAAACTGAATGAGAATATGAAGAAGAAGGAACAATTAAGGAAACAGAAGAAAGATGGCAAGTGACAGAGCATCAGATGACGGGGGCGTAACACAGCGTCAGATCACACAGCGTCAGATGACGGGGCGTTTCTCATCGCCAGATGACGGGGCGGTACACAGCGTCAGATGCCAGTCTTTCCATTTGGTCATCAGTTGATTAAGATCTCTAGTACCGGTATACAGAAATACGGATTTAATTTCTTCAGAATGCATAGATCATACCACTACATACTGCTGTGAAAACCAGAAACAAATGTCAGAAATTTGATCTAAATCTGTAAAACATGTAAAAGTTCTCTTACACCATAGTTTAGGTCAAAATATAGCTGTAACAAATGGATTGTATTCGTATAGAAATTCATATAACACAACCAGTAAATTATTATGTGTAAACGTTAACATTTATATACAATCCATAATTACTAGCCTAAAGAAAATGTTTGGAAATATCTGCAAACAATGTCAGAAATTATTGTAGCTATACGACTGATCATATGTAAGGGGACTACGTATACTACAGTAAGAACCTCTCGTCTTAGATCAGGGAAGGAGACAGAGATCAGTTCCCTGAAAAACATTTAGAGAGACTGCTTTTTCTGGGGAATACAGAAATGAACTTAAAAAGGAAATTACCTTTGTATATGTATACTAACTACATGTAGAGAAAGAGATGTTTACTTAAGATTATTCACTTCTGTTATAGTAAGAGGTATTTCCAGATATTTACTGAGAAAATACCTGACTTCCTGTATAACAATACTTATATAATGTATTGTACTAGGATAATCACCTGACAATATGAATATGTGAAGGTTTATTTCATTATATATTGATGTTAGAGTAGCATTGTAAAGTTAGTAAATTAATTTATTTAACTCAAGACTTAACTTCATTTTAGTTCCTACATTTTATTAGACAATTAGTTGTCGAACAGGATTATAGATATTGTCAAAATTGTTTGTCCTCATTTTGAAATGAAATTTTATAAAAAAAAAAATGCTTGGTACAATAGTCACTAATAAATAGGTCAGTAAATCCCACTTAATATCACTTGTTATTTATGAGATAAACAGCAATAGTTTGAAGAAAATGTGTCATTAAGAGAAATGTGGCATAAAACTATGTGATATTAAGTGGGATATAATGTTCACAATTTGGGGACAAGAAAAGTGTTGCTGTAAACTGCGATTCGTACACTTTACCAATGCCCGGGAAACATAAATGCACAGCATCAAATGAGAGATGAATACCTTGGCAAGGCAAATAACTCTAGCCCAGGAAAACTTATTTATTGCTTCACCTTGTATATATATGGATGCATACCCCAAGTTGAAGAGAGAAAAAAACGGTTCTGACATTGAACTTTTTCATGGTCTTCTAGTAGATTTAGTGTGGACACTATGTTCCAGAAAGAAACTGTTAAAGTTTGACCTCATGAAATGAAAGCACGATGTGCCGATTTGTGTACAGATTTAACTTAAGAAGTACATGTATTCTTTATTACATGTGCTCAAGGAAAAGGTCAGTGCACTATTTGATGATTGCACTAATGAAATGAATGTAGCAACATGAGTGCCCTAATATAAATACAAAACATGCTGTGATATTTGAAAAATACTGAATTTGTGTTTTCGAAGTTGTTTGTTGAAAAAATATTTTACTTTTGATTACCATGTGCCTCAAACCATGCTTCAAAATAATAACTACTATATATATATATATATATTTCATGTGAAATAATAAATTGTAATTCAAGAAATTTGTTTCTAGTGTCTTTTCTCTCAATCTAATTATATATGTTGAGTCTCATTTGCAATAGACATACATATTAAACTGGTTAAATTTACATACCAGGCCCCAGTTGTTCAAAAGTTGTTTAACTTTAACCAATGGTTAGTGAAAAATTCAAACTATTATTTGACTATTGCCAGTAATGGCATTTGGAAAAATAACAACCATTGCAATTATATCACTGTAGAATGACCTGTCAACTATTTTTCTTGTTTTTATGATTTTATTAACAAAAGCATACCCATTTGAGTTCAATTATAAATCCATTAACATTATATTAAACAGAATAACAAAAAAAAGTACAATTGTAGTACAGGTCGGTATAAAGTAATCATAAAAACAAAACTTGAGACAACCAAAAATGTCGCAGAAAATGTTGCATGCTCATGTGGACATACCCATATGTTCAAGTCATAACCATATTTATATATTATAGTAT
Organism: Mizuhopecten yessoensis; assembly: GCF_002113885.1. Lineage (NCBI taxonomy): Eukaryota > Metazoa > Mollusca > Bivalvia > Pectinida > Pectinidae > Mizuhopecten > Mizuhopecten yessoensis. Next base: position 512,725 of record NW_018406324.1, read on the forward strand.
TAAACCCAAGGGTTACTCTCGGTATTAAAAGTCATAACCATATATATATTATTATAGTGTCAAACCCCAGTGTTACTCCCAGTAACTTTAACAACCTTCAAGATGACATCCCGCTGATTTCAATATTCTAATACATTATTGACATGCAGTTCTAGTTGTGATGCATTATAGAAGGAAACTTAAGGGGTTTTTTTCGATATGAAATGCTCTCATTTTTTTCATATTGAGTACATTATCATGAAAATGTCCACATGCAAATATTTGTTTATAGATTACAGATATATGATAAGTACATAGAATTCAGATCCATTGCCAGCTCATAAATTTCAGTACCGTGATCAGTTTAAATGATCACAACGATGATCAGTTTAAATGATCACAACGAGAACCTTTCCACATCACAATCCGATTAAAGAATCACAATGTGTACATTTCTACATACAAGAATCTCCACTTACACAGTATAATTCTATACAGACAGTACAATATTACAAAGCAATCTCAATGTGTTTTGGCGGTTGGTAAGACCACAGGTTATGGTTTAGGTCGTACAGGACAGGGCCCACTTGTATAAAACATCTCAAAGTTAAGGAAAATCTCAAGTAATGTATTGTCTATGGGAAATCTTAGACTTGAGCAAATCTCAAGAGTTGAGATGTTTTATACAAGTGGGCCCAGGTCTACTTTCAAATCAAAGAGTCCCAGGTTTTACCTTGCCTCAACATTTTTTCAATGTATACTGTGTACCAGGAAATTGAAGGTTAATTTTGGCCTTCTTTACATACTGTAATGAGGGCGATTTTACAGTGAACATTAGTAAACAACATGGTAAATACAGACTTTATCAAATTTGAAGGACAAATTTTATACTTGGCAAAAATGGATTTCACTGGTGAAGGGCAGACATTTGATTGGGCTAAAATTTCTGGTATACAGTATCCACTATCATAACTTTTACATTTCCATTATTTGAATGAACAATAGGAACAGCATGAAAGGTGATAAGCATCTAAAAGCAGCTCAAAACTAGACCAGGAAGCCAAAGGCTAATAGGCCCCTCCCCCAAAACATTGACAAAATAGTCGACTGATTGTACAGTTATATCAAGTGTTGACAACATAGCGAGTCTCATATACTTCAATATCCCATGAAAAAAAATAGGTTGATAAACAAATATATGTACAAAACTTCAAAGTTGGATCATTTTCAATTTACATAGAAGCATACATAATCTGTATTGTGAACTTAACACAACTCGAGAAGAGCAGCATGCATAGCATTGGAACACATACAACTGGTTTGTATATAAAAGTTAGACTTAAAAATAAAGTGTAAAAAGTTATACAGCTACGGCAGAATACAATAATCTGTCAGCTTAATGTTAAATTGAGATCGCAAATAAGTACAACATGCATCTATTTCACAGGGAGCACCTTATTCATCGTTAAATCTAGAAAAAATACATATATCGTAAAAAAAGGACAAATGAACATCAGGATACAGAAATTAATTGACAGGGATAAGTCAAGTCCCCCTACTGTAACATCAGAACACAGAAATCAAGTGACGGGGATAAGTTAAGTTCCACTGTACAATATATTCTCGACACAAAATGATTTGCGCTACACCCTTCAATAGGGTACGCTGAACTATAGATCTGAGGAAAACAGTACCAAAATATTTTATCATATTTTTAATTTTTCAGTATAGATATTTCTGTGGTAATCCAGAAGAAAAGTAATCAAAGCATGAGCATATACTTAGTATATATATGATGTATGATGTAAAATGATTTAACAGAAGTTTTAGAGTGATTTTCTTACTAGATGACTCTGGTCCAACAGACATGAAAATAAACTAGGGCATACAAAACTTGTTGTTTGTGACTATATTCAAATCAATTAACAGCACCAAATGGATATAAAAAAAAGAAACAGTGAATCTATTTTTAGACAACCGATCTTAAAATCAAGCCGCAACCTCATCAGCAAGTCTAACAGTCAGCGTGTAAGTGTTTTACAGTGTTGTTGAATTATAAGACTTAGCATTCTCAAAATTTGTTATAAAAATATCCAAAATAATTAGGCAGAAAATCAATGAACATTTTTGATAAAATATACTTAATAGCATAATGCCCCATTTAGTTACACTGCAAAATCACATCATCATCTTGGTAGAGTTAACAAAATCCTTGCAGAATCTGGACTCTCCCTGACTTAAACTAGGTGGATGATAATAACTTATTGAAATATCAATCAGATGGTATAGAGAACAAGATCCTACTTGGTAGGAAATTTTATGTAGTCGGCTTTGGTGAGTTTCAGAAAATATGATGAATTTCTTGTTAATGATATGATCGACCACGGTTTGTTTTATTAGACTGGAAAAACAGCAGAAACTTTTACACTTTTAACAATGTGAATATGTAATCATTACGTGTGACACATTTCAGAGTGAGTTGGGACTTCTCGCCGTGAGATTTTGTCTCAAGCCACGAAACTTGGCAACCCTGGTAATATCATTTTTTTCTTATGTGGCATGACTACGTCAATAAACTTCCTCAGACAAGTCTGGCCAAAACAACTGCCCTCAATCCTATGCAACAACTGTATAGCAAAAATGTATGCGACAGCTTTACTGCATAGCAGCCAAAATATATGATAAAACTTCAACTCGACAAACAAACCTTTCGCCTTCTTTTCCTTGTGACAATATTTCTAGGTACTGATATGAATATATAGATATGTATAAGATGCTTCATGTGAAAATGAAAACAAATTAATGGTTATTTTTTATGATAATTGAATAAGGTACATGAATGCATCACAACCTGACAATTGACATAACTATAAAAATATTTAATGTGACCACTATCACAGGGCCTTGACACACGGTAGTAGCAACAGCTAGATATATATCTATACTATTGATACGACCAATATGTTTATGTATGGTCATCAAGGCCCTGTGCTTAACATGCTCTTATTCCAATAAGAGCAAAGATTTAGAGACTTACCGATCTGTAAACATACCCCAAGCTATACGATAATCCTCATACATTGTATATACACATGCAACATTGGATTTATGTGATCCCACAAAATTACTGCCTGAAGTAATTAATTAACCCTGCAATAGATAAGTAGTGGTAATTAAAATGTAAATGTAAATAGCCCAAAAATCTATAAAGAGAAAAATGTAAACACATATATACATTATAGTAAATTCTCCCACACCTGACAGATTTATCTCCCGTTTTGCCGGTGCTAGATTTATCTGTCTCCGCCCTAGGGTTGAGACGGGGGGATTCCCCTATTCATAACAATGGCATGACGTCACTTCAACAATACAATGACGTCACGTCAACAATCCATCAACAAATTGCCTGTATGTGTTTTGGGTCCATGTTTACCTTTATTTCGCATTAAAATACTGTTAGATATGGCAGAAAAATAACCAATCGCTACTGGTTGTGTAAGATAAAGAAATCTCAACCCTCGGACTAAGATTTTTTGTCCAGAACTCGGCAAGCCTCGTTCTGGACAAAAAATCTTAGTCCTCGGGTTGTGATTTCTCTATCTTACACAACCAGTAGCGATAGATTCTATTAATATTTGATCATCAAACAGAACATCAATGATCATCCCAGTATACAGGAACATTGCTAGTGTGGATGCTTAAGATATAACTAAGGGTAAAAATAATGTATCCTTTTAAGTCTATAAATTCAGTTTTCTTGAGAAAAAGTGGATTTCAAATAATACTACTTGTCTGGTTGTTCTTTACTACAACACTATACAGGCCTAAAATAACTTCACTTAACAATGTAAGAAACCTGATGTCAATAAAACATAATGCAGGCCTAGTAATCGTTCACTTATAAACACTCCAGGCCTAGCATGATTGACAAAAACATTCCAGACAGTTTTCACTACAACACTCCAGGCCTAGTAATCGTTCACTTAAAAACACTCCAGGCCTAGTTATCGTTCACTTATAAACACTCCAGGCCTAGCATGATTGACAAAAACATTCCAGACGGTTTTCACTACAACACTCCAGGCCTAGTAATCGTTCACTTATAAACACTCCAGGCCTAGCATGATTATATTGACAAACACTTTCCAGACAGTTTTCACTACAACACTGCAGGCCTTGCACGAGTTAGCTCCCTCCAGGATATTATGCTACCTTGTGCATTGTAACTATTTGTTTTAGAGTGAACTTCCTTGAGGATGCATGCTACCCTACACATTATACCTATGATTTGTTTTAGAGTTATCTCCCTTAAGGATGTATGCTACCTTCCACATTATACCTCTGATTTGTTTTATAGTTATCTCCTATATATGTTACCTTACACATTTTACGTCCGATTTGTTTTAGTTATCTACCTTAAGGATGTATGCTACCTTCCATATTATACCTCTGATTGGTTTTACAGTTATCTCCTATATATGTTACCTTACACATTTTACGTCCGATTTGTTTTACATTTATCTACCTTAAGGATGTATGCTACCTTACACATTACACCTAAGATTTGTTTAACAGTTATCTCCCTTAATGATATATGCTACCTTACACATTATACCTATGATATGTGTTATAGTTAGCTCCCTGAAAGATGTTTGTTACCTTATTCATTAATAATGCTTATGATTTGTATCGGAGTTACCTCCCCTTAATAACTTATTATTATGATACCGTAACTAACAATTAACAATAACTGTAGCCTTATCATTTACGGCATGTATCCTTGTACGTAAAAAAATCTAAATTTTACATGTGCCTTCAATGACCAGGACACTTGTAGGGATCATATGTCAATATGTGAGTGTATAATACATAACAGAAAAATATTAAAGATCAGTTTTTCAACTAAAACATATGAGCTATACAACAAGACCAAATCATAAAAAATATACCATCACACAAATGATATCATAAAATGTGATCGCTGTACAGGTCATTATTAAGCTACATGTGGCAACATCACAAAATGCATAAAACAACAAATACACAAGAATGTATATACATGTATAACAATATATTTCTTCCAGGCACAAATTAGAATCAAACTAGTGGTTAATGTTATGGAAGACATATGTGATGATATTTACAGATGAAAAAGATATGTAAAATATTCCACATGTATTTTGATTTCAGCAAAAGGTTTCAGGGTGAAACATTGTTTCAATAAACATCTATACACATGTATTTATATAGAAGACAGGTTTTCACGACTGAAGACTTACATACATGTACAGGTACAGCACAACAACCCCAATGCTAGTTTGAATTATTCTGACGTTTTATCGACTTTTTTCATATCGGTCTGTCGTCGATTAACGACAGACCGATATGAAAAAAGTCGATAAAACGTCAGAATAATTCGGACTACCCCAATGCATACAGCGTACATAGAAGGTGGGAATTTAACAGAATGAGGAAGACAGCCTCGTGGACAGTGAGGCTGTTATAATGAAGGCACTGAGATAAACAGGACATGGGACTACGCTGACAATAAGGATACAGTTTATCAACGTATCAAGACTACAGACATTGTCAACCATAAGGATATCAAGGCTATTGTGACCCCCACTTGAATTGTTTTGTAAACAAGAATTAAAAAAATGTTGCTGCTGAGAGTTCCTCAGAGGGATTTCATATTGATCGCTTTATAAAATCGTGTTAAATTTATAACCGATATATAAATGTTTATAAAATATTAACTTGATGTACTCTTTTCTGCTAGTAATACCCAAGGTATATAAGTGTAAAGGAAAGAGAAAAGTGTGCTTCCACCGGTTATTGAGCCCTCGATCTCCAGGTTCTTAGTCAGACGCTCTACCACTGAGCTAAAGGGAAATTCCTTCTAGCTCGAAGCTAGAAGGCGACCTTAATTCTATGTACAATTAAAACCTGCCACATAAGCAATAAAGCGATATATTCCCTCCTGTTAATTATATTTAAAGTAGAAAAATATACAGTAACAAGGTGTATTCCTGTAAAAAAAATACTAATATGATATATTCCCCAGTTCTAGTTATATCCCAGTTATATAAAACAGTTTTCCCCAGTTCTAGTTATATCCCAGTTATATAAAACAGTTATGTGATATACTCCCTTATATCAAATAAATATAATTAGTCCCTCTTGTCATATATTGGCAGAATAGTGTCAACCTCCTGTATAATAATTATGTCAAACTGGATGAAAACAATGACAACGTTGAGCCCTTGGAATTCCCAAAACAGGTACTCTCCAGTTTGATTTTCAACACAATATAACACATCTGCTTGTTTCCCTCATAAAACGCAAATAGTTTCATGATAAGGAGAATACATCAAGTACTCCTGATGATGAAGACCAATATCATTTAGGTGTGTGACAGAAAGACATTCTCTTCTGACTTCCAATACCCTAACATGACAGCTGTAATGTTGTAGCGTAAATGTGTCCAGATTTAATATTTAAAACAGAAATTGAAATGTTTTGCGTTAGCAATCACGAATTTTCTATAATGTTTTAACTGTCAGACTTAGAAGGTACAGTATATTTCATTTTTGTTAGTTACAATACACAGTCTGGTTTAGAATGATGGAACTGACAGTAAAACTCATTAAGTGTTTTTAACATTCAGATCATGAACAAAAACTGTTATACAAGTCTGGTAAGGAAACATTCATAGTTATTTAATTTAGTACTAAAATAATCTGTTTGTAAGGTAATCAAATCGTCCAAACTTGAGCTAATTACCGGGTAGTTCTATGGTTGTATTTTCATGGATTGAACTCAATTCCGTGATTTTATTTCCAGATTTAGACTATATGTTGTGTTTTGCCATTGCAACAGTTGATCACAGTGGCAGTACTTCCTGACATCAGGGTAGCACCACTGTACACCGTGTTGTGTTGTGTTGTAACAGTTATTCACGGTGGCAGTACTTCCTGAGATCAGGGTAGCACCACTGTACACTGTGTTGTGTTGTGATGTAACAGTTGTTCACAGAAGCAATACTTCCTGAGATCAGGGTAGCACCACTGTACACCGTGTTGTGTTGGGTTGTGATGTAACAGTTGTTCACAGAAGCAGTACTTCCTGACATTAGGGTAGCACCACTGTATGCCGTGTTGTGTTGTGATGTAACAGTTATTCACGGTGGCAGTACTTCCTGACATCAGGGTAGCACCACTGTATGCCGTGTTGTGTTGTGATGTAACAGTTATTCACGGTGGCAGTACTTCCTGACATCAGGGTAGCACCACTGTATGCCATGTTGTGTTGTGATGTAACAGTTGTTCACAGAAGCAGTACTTCCTGAGATCAGGGTAGCGGCGTTGTATACAGGCTGGCTGGGTACCGTACAAATCCAAACGACTTATCATTTCTGGGTTTACTTTGATTCTTCCATTTGTCACATTCATCAAAATGGTGGCCTCGTACATTCCATTGTTTGGCAGAGTAACCATGGTGATCTGGTAATGTACAATGTCTACTGTGGCCTCCTGACTAAAGTTTGCCACTCTGTTGTCAGCATCCCTGGACCTGATGTATGTCAGCACCTGTCAGGAAACATGTAACATTATCAGTCAGATGTGTCATACTGTAAACCGTTCGATGTCTGCTCTGCTTAAGTTCAACCTAACAACTTTTCACAACAAGTTTGCCAAACATGTACATGAATACTGTCATTGTATAGTGCTTTGGATACATATGCAAATACTTACTAAAAACTTCCCATGACAAGAGGCCCAATTGGCCTGTATTGCTCACATTGTATTAATCTCATACAAGTAATCTTAAAGGTCAAATACAGAAAAATGGGCTAAATTGAACTACAAACCATTACCAAATATCACAACCCTCAGCCATTTGGGAATTAAGAAGGTTTTTTCAAAGATTTTTTTCAACATTTAACCCGTGTGACCTTCCAACATGCTATTGGCTAAATAATTATCATCATTCTGAACACATTTGTCCTCTGTGACCTTGAAAGTGGGTCAATACAGTATTATAACTAGGTAACAGTATACAATATTATAATATCTCTGTATACAAAATACTAACCAGGTATACAATATACTATCTAGGTTTACGATACACTATGAATACAATGTCTAAATACTAGGTATACAGTATTACTATACTATCAAGGTTTAAAACATAATTACAAGGTACTGTATACAGTATTATAACTAGGTATATAGTATAATACTAACCGGGTAAACAATACAATAACTAGTACTAGGGATACAGTATTATACTTATAACTAGGTATAAAGTATCGCATATCTAGGTATAAAGTTTTATAATAAGGTATGCAATTCTAGAACTAGGTATATATATATAACCAAATGCATCAAGAATGTATAAATCAAAGTTACCTTTTCATTTGGAATCATAAGGTAGGCTAGTATGATCTCCTTCACATTTAGGGGAACACATTCCGACCTCACTGGCTCAGTCAACTGATTTATGTAAGAGAGGATTTCAAAAGCTGCCTTTTGTACATGTTCACTTTTCACATCCCTGTTTTCCTGCATCAAGCAGGTACACCAGTGAACATCAATCTTGGCCATAGCACATGTCCTATTGAGTGGAATCTGCTGCAGCAGACTGATGCCTCTACTGTGTGGTGGGCTGGACTTACTTGTTCGCGACAAGTCCAGAACATCCTTTAATGTCTCGTGAATATCAAAAGGAGTTGTGAGCTTTTTGGAGTTCCTGCGAAGATTCTCCATCAACCTTGGATGGAATGATTGATATTTGGGAGGAAATCTGAGAGCAAACATTGGCAGTCTCTCCTCCAGTTTGCCCTGTATAGTGTGCCGCACACGACTATATCGAGCCCCGTGATCCGCCATCAGAATGAGCAATGTGTTGTCTAGGTAACCAGACTTTTCAAAGAATTTCAAAAACTTAAACAAATCGTTGTCTATATGTTCCCCGGGATTGTTATCCCAATGAGTCAATTCAGACATGAAAGCGAACGTGAACTTTGACACATTGTTGTACTTGACAAAGAAGTCCTTCACGTAGTCCAGGGTGTAGCTGTGATGAGGTGTACCTCCAGTACAATACCGAACACTATTTTCGCGAAGCTGTGATCCCCAGATGGCTTGCCAAAATGGACGCATGTAATGATCTGTCGGCTGGTTTTCAAATCCCTTTAATCGTAGATTGAAGGCACTTATGCTTGGCTCGTCCTCTGCAAACAACGTTGCATAGCCTTGGTCCCGAAATTCATTCCAAATCATCGGGTATTTGTCAACAGTCACTGCATCATCATGATTTATCCGAACTTCTGGTAATTCTACTTCTGTCTTGCCTATGGAAGAAAAAAAACCATCTGTATCAACATGATCTATACACAGACAAGATGAGTCTTGTTTCCTTTGTGACTGTCCTGTGTATAGTGATATCAGATATGATCTATTCAAAAACACAGTGAACTCCTTTAGTTATTCTAATGAACTTACTTTATTTATTGCAGGATAATGCGCTTCAATTTTCACTTTCTAAAACAAATTATTTTATGATCAGACGGAGGCAGTTGCTTTTAAATGTGTAAATATACAATTGTAAATTATAATGTATCGCAATATTGATTTAACTGTAATGTCATGAAGAAAGGTATGTGATTCTACTATTCTATCAGTTTTTACATGCAATACTCTATAAGGATATTTTATATGCATATATGCTAGGTCTTCACTTTAATTTTACACATGATGTACATACAAATAGTTATAAGTGTCTCATAAGCCGATATCGGCTGGGCATCTGTTATAAACTCGCTGTATATGATATTTTAGGTATTATAGTTTGTGAACTTAATGATGCGTGACACTATAATAAAATATTGATTGATTGATTGAGTAATCCAAAGCTTATTTTCTATGCCAGCTTCTTATGAAGATTTTATGGTATGTTGTTTTGTATGATATCTACCTTTCTTTACAAAGGTGCAAAACATTCTTCAATTGCAAATAATTATTTGGACAGGTGTTAGCTTACCTCTCAGTATGGGTATCAGGACAGGTGTAAACTTACCTGTCAGTATGGGTATCAGGACAGGTGTAAACTTAACTGTCAGTATGAGTATCAGGACAGGTGTTTACTTACCTGACAGTATGAGTATCAGGACAGGTGTAAACTTACCTGACAGTATGAGTATCAGGACAGGTGTTTACTTACCTGACAGTATGGGTATCAGGACAGGTGTAAACTTACCTGACAGTATGAGTATCAGGACAGGTGTTAACTTACCTGACAGTATGGGTATCAGGACAGGTGCCAGCTTCTTATGAAGATTTTATGGTATGTTGTTTTGTATGATATCTACCTTTCTTTACAAAGGTGCAAAACATTCTTCAATTGCAAATAATTATTTGGACAGGTGTTAACTTAACTGTCAGTATAGGTATAAGGACAGGTGTAAACTTACCTGTCAGTATGGGTTTCAGGACAGGTGTAATCTTACCTGTCAGTATGGGTATCAGGACAGGTGTTTACTTACCAGTCAGTATTGGTATCAGGACAGGTGTTTACTTACCAGTCAATATGGGTATCAGGACAGGTGTAAAATTACCTGTCAGTATTGGTATCAGGACAGGTGTAAACTTACCTGACAGTATTGGTATCAGGACAGGTGTAATCTTACCTGACAGTATGGGTATCAGAACAGGTATAAACTTACCTGTTAGTATGGGTATCAGGACAGGTGTTTACTTACCTGTTAGTATGGGGTATCAGGACAGGTGTAAACTTACCTGTTAGTATTGGGATCAGGACAGGGGTTAACTTACCTGTCAGTATTGGTATCGTGACAGGTGTAAACTTACCTGTCAGTATGGGTATCAGGGCAGTTGTAAACTTACCGGTTAGTATGGGTATCAGGACAGGTGTAAACTTACCTGTCAGTTTGGGTATCAGGACAGGTGTAAACTTACCAGTCAGCATGGGTATCAGGACAGGTGTAAACTTACCTGTTAGTATGGGTATCTGGACAGGTGTAAACTTACCGGTCAGTATGGGTATCAGGACAGGTGTAAACTTAACTGTCAGTATGAGCATCAGGACAGGTGTTTACTTACCTGTCAGTATTGGTATCAGGACAGGTGTAAACTTACCTGACAGTATGAGTATCAGGACAGGTGTTAACTTACCTGACAGTATGCGTATCAGGACAGGTGTAAACTTACCTGACAGTATGAGTATCAGGACAGGTGTTAACTTACCTGACAGTATGCGTATCAGGACAGGTGTAAACTTACCTGACAGTATGAGTATCAGGACAGGTGTTAACTTACCTGACAGTATGCGTATCAGGACAGGTGTAAACTTACTTGTCAGTATGGGTTTCAGGACAGGTGTAAACTTACCTGTCAGTATGGGTTTCAGGACAGGTGTAATCTTACCTGTCAGTATGGGTATCAGGACAGGTGTAAACTTAACTGTCAGTATGAGTATCAGGACAGGTGTTTACTTAACTGTCAGTATTGGTATCAGGACAGGTGTTTACTTACCTGACAGTATGAGTATCAGGACAGGTGTTTACTTACCTGACAGTATGGGTATCAGGACAGGTGCCAGCTTCTTATGAAGATTTTATGGTATGTTGTTTTGTATGATATCTACCTTTCTTTACAAAGGTGCAAAACATTCTTCAATTGCAAATAATTATTTGGACAGGTGTTAACTTAACTGTCAGTATAGGTATAAGGACAGGTGTAAACTTACCTGTCAGTATGGGTTTCAGGACAGGTGTAATCTTACCTGTCAGTATGGGTATCAGGACAGGTGTAAACTTAACTGTCAGTATGAGCATCAGGACAGGTGTTTACTTACCTGTCAGTATTGGTATCAGGACAGGTGTAAACTTACCTGTCAGTATAGGTATCAGGACAGGTGTAAACTTACCTGACAGTATAGGCATCAGGACAGGTGTAAACTTACCTGTCAGTATTGGTATCAGGGCAGGTGTAAACTTACCTGTCAGTATTGGTATCAGGACAGTTGTTAACTTACCAGTCAGGATGGGTATCTGGACAGGTGTAAACTTACATGTTAGTATGGGGTATCAGGACAGGTGTAAACTTACCTGTTAGTATTGGTATCAGGACAGGTGTAAACTTACCTGACAGTATGAGTATCAGGACAGGTGTTTACTTACCAGTCAGTATTGGTATCAGGACAGGTGTTTACTTACCTGACAGTATGGGTATCAGGACAGGAGTAAACTTACCTGTTAGTATGGGGTATCAGGACAGGTGTTAACTTACCTGTCAGTATTGGTATCGTGACAGGTGTAAACTTACCTGACAGTATGGGTATCAGAACAGGTATAAACTTACCTGTTAGTATGGGTATCAGGACAGGTATAAACTTACCTGTCAGTATGGGTATCAGGACAGGTGTAAACTTAACTGTCAGTATGAGTATCAGGACAGGTGTTTACTTACCTGTCAGTATTGGTATCAGGACAGGTGTTTACTTACCAGTCAATATGGGTATCAGGACAGGTGTAAACTTACCTGTCAGTATGGGTATCAGGACAGGTGTAAACTTACCTGTCAGTATGGGTATCAGGACAGGTGTAAACTTACCTGTTAGTATTGGTATCAGGACAGGTGTTTACTTACCAGTCAGTATGGGTATCAGGACAGGTGTTTACTTACCAGTCAATATGGGTATCAGGACAGGTGTAAACTTACCTGTCAGTATTGGTATCAGGACAGGTGTAAACTTACCTGTTAGTATGGGTATCAAGGCGGCTGTAGTAGCATCTCCTACAATGTTATAAGCATCTAGAATCACCATGTCCAGTTCATCTCTGAGGTAGCGGTAAGTGTTTGGCAGCTTTCGTTGGTATGACAGGTGTGACATTGAATCCAAACCAAGCATGAGGACATTCAAATGTGTTGCATGTTTATTCTTTACGCTGTCCTTAATCCTTTGAAAGACACTCGGCTTTGGGTGCACCTGTACTAAAAATTGATCAAAATCAGCAATGTCCTGTTCCTCAAAGTCAGTGTGATAATCATGCCATGAATGTAAATAATCATACGAAAAATTTCCATCAAAGCTGTGATCATATTCGCTGCCAAACAAAGCATCTCTCCCATGCTCGTTTAATGTTTCATCAACATCACGGAAACTTTCACGGTTCATTTCATCAAAATTTATGGGTCCGAAATTCTTTTCCTCATCTGCCACACCGGACTGGTCCTTTTCATCCAATTTATTTTTCTCATCCGAATCTGGTTCCTTTTCTTCTGGTTCCTTTTCGTCATCTTCTGGATGATGATAAAAACATTTCACCGACATAAAGTCATGCTCTACAAGCAAACTGAATGGCGGCTTTTCTTTGACGATTGTTTCTGTGAATGTATGATAGTCGTCTGTAACCCTCTCTATTCCTCTGTAAAGACACTTCCTGATTATTTTTGTTTCATCCTCTGAAAGATTTGTTTTTGCTTCTCCAAATTCATGACGGTTATACTGATCAAATGGATTTAAAACGGTGTCGTTCATACGAAGAACGCCTTTCTCAAAGTAAAACAGATTTTTCGCTAAACACACTAATGGATCCATGGGGTGAAAAGCACTCTGTATGGAGTCTTGGAAAAGGGATAGTCTTGGATGACGACATATTTGTTCTGTCGTGCTTCCAGATTTTCTAATTAATTTTTTAGGCATGTGCTGAAGCATCCTGAAGTAGTTAACACTAGACGTTAATGTCATGGGAGAGGTTTTCGTTAGTACGCTAAACCCGTAAAACAGGTTCGTAAAGACAACAAATACAAGGACGCATAGCGACAGCAGAATTGTTTTGCCGAATCTAGATCTTAGAAATGGAGAGACATGCCAGGTTTTCATGGTAGGATTTCAACATGGACGTCACTTCATTTCAGGTAATCCTCACAGCAACAACACATATATCCATCATGTCTACAAAAGAAAAGGAATGAATAAATGAATGAAAAAATAAATAAAATAATCTTACATTCATTTGGTTAAATAAAATTTTAATCTGGCACGCATACCTAGTTCATTTTGAAATTTAACAATTATATTTATATCTTCCAAGTCCACAATCAATTAAAACAGATTGAACCCTCGTATCTGGACTGTCTGCTAAGTCTGACTACAATCTCTGACAACCAACAAAATTGACAATTCCTAACAGGAGAAAGTGAATTGCAACAGCCCAGCCAAGGTCCAGTTCTGCTACATATGCAACCTACCAGGGCATGCATGCATATGGTACACAGACCTGCAACTACTGAACATGCACATACAGTACTTGTCAATCTACCAAATTTTAAAAGTCAGAAGGGAAAACCTTTGGACAATGTTTTAAAACTGATCAATAACCTCTTTTGGAATAGTTATTGTATAAAATGTCATAATTTCAGCCAACAATATGCAGGGACTTTTCTACTTCTTTTCCCCAGGGGCCTATATATGCCTGTTGATTTTGGAAAATATTATCCTCAAAAAGCATAAAAGTAATCTTTGCATTGATTTGATCAAGTACCTCTGTATGGCCCAAAATTGATCTTAAAAAATCAATGATAAAGGAAGTAGGTTGTGGTGGCTCTTTAATCTTGCCAATTGTACTAGAGAGGCTCCAAATAAGGGAAATATGATTGGGGAACCTTGAGCAGTGAGGTTGACATGATATTGTATTAGCCCTTCATGTGAGGGGTAACATAAAATGAGACACGCTGTTATAAAGATGAGGCATACATATATTGTGTAGATCCTACTTTATATACTTGCCAACTTTTTGAAATATTAGGTAAGGGGGAGGGAGGGGGGGGGGGAAGGATTGCTCATGCTCAGAATTAAAAGCATTAATCAAATGTGTATATACTCAAATTTATTAGAGAAAAAAATTAGCACTTTCTCAGATGAAATCATCAGACCTTTGAAAATAGGAATTATGAGTGAACTGGTTGAGAAACCGCTCAATTTTAGGGTCCAAAATCGGGAGACTCCCCAGCCTTCAAAATAGGGAGAGTTAATTGGCAAGTATGCCTTTCATTCAATGTAGATACCTGTGATCACATGGCATTGTATTGTAATGTATTGTTTATAATTAGCTTTAAGCCTTGCGGCTCATATTATTACAACATTTATACAATAATAACAATGAAATAGAATATTCCTGTAGAATAATATGGATATGACATCATCGTGTGGCGTGTGATAAGCATAAACATACATTAGTTACATATGTCTATAGGCATGTATAACTAACCCCTGTGACAGATCGACTAATTAACTGAACGTAAGTATATACGCATAAGTTGATCACAGGAATAAGTTAATATAGACAACAGTATGTGCACCTCTGTGATATAATGGTTTGGCAACGGCCAAAAAATATGTTTGTTTCAGGTAACATGCCTTGAAAAAAAGGATGGTTGTAGGAAAATAACATTATTTTAAAGTTAATTTTTTATTTTCGTGAATTATATTACCGGGTATGCTTTATTTCAAATTTTACAATACATTTCCATTAAATTACATTAAATTGACTATTAATTTAATTGTCAAGAATATATATATATAAGGTCAGATTCACAGAACAGGAAAAAAGTACATTTTAATGGGAGGCTGTGAACTTTGCCTAGGTAATGAATTAATCTTAGATACAAGTAGGTGATCAAATATCTGGGTCAACAGTAAAATCTATTGTAGGTCAGTTTACCTGAAACACTATTTTTTTTTTGTACGGTATAGTGATCAGCTACTGTCATTACCCTTATAGGCCCCAGGTCAGACAATAGCAATAAACCTACTGGCGCTGGACACACTGATCACTGTGCAGGGGCATGCAACTACTATTAATATTTATCTTGTTAGACTTTCAGTTGTGTAGTAAGTTATATCTCAATATAACTTACACAGCAACTGAAAGTGCACTGATATGATAGTAATATAATGTGCATATAATACTTAGTATTAAAGTAAAGTTTTTAAAATTGAAATCATATTATTACTATAGACATTGCTACACTACTATGATTAATGAAATAATAAGAGCGCAACCGGAAAAGTAATTCGCAAGTGAATGAAATAACAATGATGCATCACCACAAGCTTGAACTAGCTTTCATCGATGCCACATCAGCAAATCACCAAATAGTATATGACATCATAGGTATAACAGTGTGTCCAGAATGTATTATAATAGATAGTTAATTATTAAATTAATACACATCATAGCAGTGTGGAACGAGCCGTCCACAGGGGCACACAACTACTATTAATATTGATTTTGCTAGACTTTCAGTCGCTGGGCACGTTATATTCCAATAAGTGACTGAAAGTCTAACACGATCTATAGTAATATAGTAGTTGCGTGAGCCTGTTGGCCGTTCAGCAACCCGAGCACCTGTGTTGGGCACCTGTGTCCAGGATTGAAGCAGCCGGTGCAGCAGATTCCTCACATAAATTGTGTTGCGAAATGTAATGTAATACGTTATGCTTCCTCTATAAACATATGCCAGTCGCATATGGCATCAATGATATCTGTAACTACTGAGTGATGTTGAAATTGCAGTTTATAAACAAAGTAAGAGTTTACCTTTTATTATTGGAACTCTCTAAAAATGAGGTACTAATGTATCTACTTCCGATTAGATGGCGGGAGAAAAGGTTGTTATGTATGTGTTACCAATATTTTTTAATTTATCTCCGTAATCTTTAATGTTTCACGAATAACTGAATTGATTTTGATTTGGAAATAACTGTTTAGTCATTTCTTTGAAAAACCAATGTCAGTTATCAATAGTGAATACAAATGGAATAGGAATATGACTTGTAAAGTCGCTGAGTTGCAACATTGATCGTCGACAAGCTACACAATTACTGTCCATAGTTTTGATTTCTGGTAACTTTCTATTTCTTTTGATTTGTATAAATACTGTTGTTCATGGGTTGTATTATGGTATGCCTATATAGCTAGCTAGGTACTTACTAATACCCACCAACAATTAATGTCGCGGTTATTTCGCCCAAAATCCATTTCGGCCCGGGTTGTTGCACTCTTAAACTAGTTTTAGGGCGAAATTTTAAGTATATTTTCACTTAAAGTTAAGTTTGTTTCCAATACAGGAGCCAATAAAGCTCCTCTACACTGGACCCAAAATTGAACAATTGCATAAAGGTAAATTTCTTTGTTAGTAAATTTGCCTATAATTATAATAAAGTTCTTTATTCTGCCAAAGTTTATCTATTATGTTCCTAAAAGGATTAATATTTGGAGCGGATACAGCGTCCTGTGGGAGATTGTTCCTGGTTTTGACTGTACAAAATGTTAAATAGTTTCTCCTGACTGTCATAGCATGGCCATGCATGGCTGATTCAATGAATTGCAGGCTGATGTTTGTTGCTTTACTTTATATAATATTATTGCATATTTTCTTTTCAGATTGCCTTTGGAATCGGAAACTAAAGCCAATGTTGGAAATTCATACTTATTGCCAACGTTACTTATCCATCTTTGTTAGTAGGTAGTATGATGAACTACAGACACTTAACAGAAACTTTTACGTGATGTACGGGACACCGCCACTAACCTCTGCAAGTCCCATGATGTACACCACACCGCCACTTACCTCTGTGAATCCCATGTTATATAGAACACCACCACCAGTGAATCCCATGTCTATGTCCGCCCAGGCAGGATATGGTCCTCTCTCTCAGATGTCCTCACCTTACAATGGACCAATCCCGGGGGCCTCATCCCAAGGCGGCTCCACTCAAGGGTCCTCCTACCTCACGGGGCAGTTGCAATCGTCAGTGCACCCTATACTCCAGCAGATTGATACTATGAACCAGCTATATGCCCCGCCAGCCCCTCCTAGCATTACACAAGGAAGTCTGCAGATGAGGGGGCAGCAGCCAGCTGATCAGGACGAAATCAAAGACGATGGTGTACAAGAAAGTGTTAGGTATATGTATAAAAAATCTTACTAAGGCCAAATTAAAAAAAAATGTTTCCGCTAACCCCAACTACCCTAGATTTTTGTGCCGACCCTCAAATAGCATTTAGTGATATGCACTGTTAAAGTCAATCTCCTCAGATCTCCTGCTCTATATATATGCATAGTAAAAATATTTTTCAAAATAAAAAAAATTGTCTCCATATACCTACCCTATTTTTTTCTGAGGATTATATATAGCAGAAGCACAAGTGATTTTTGTTGTTTGGACTATAAACCTGTCGTGCCAGAGTGCAGCTTATTTTGCCAGAAAACATGAAGGGTCGTTACTAATTTAATATGATGAATAATTTGTCAGTAGGCTTCAAATTAATTAAATAATGACAAACAAAATCTTTTTCTGTATTTGAAAAGTTCCTTTAAGTTGTTAATAATTGCTGTTAATCTTTCTTGCAAACACTATAATCTGCATATTCACTTGCCTAACTTTATTTTTTTTTGGGATATTAAAGAATTTTATAACCCCAATGAAAAATAGCTTATTGAAGGAATGTATTTCTGTCAATATGGGAACAAATCTGCACTTGTTTAAATAGTATTCTAAAGGTAATATATGATCTTGTTAAAAGATCAGCTGATCAATCCTGTTATATCCTGTTGCATTGTAGTGCGGAAGTATTTTCTGTGTACAAGTATAGAGAGATTATACCTGGTTGTCAACCTCATCCTGGGGATATTGTGGAGGCAGGTCCTCTCGCTGTAAGTATATACAATGTATCATCAGATAGGTAAGCTATTTTAGTCAGAATTCAGTATTTTCTGTGATATTATAGCTGACTGTCAATATGGCATCACTGTGCTATTGTAAAACAATATGCGTAGGTATCACTTCCTTTTTTAAGCAATCAAATAATCATTTATCAGAATCCAAAAAGTTTAAGTCCTTTCATTTTTGTTTTGTTTCTTTTAATAAATGATATGAGCTGATTGTAAGACAAGCCTGTCCTGAGATGATTGTTATATAATTACAGTCCCTGTTGCCGCCAGAGCCTGTATACCCCTTGGCAGACAGCCTCCCTGAAGAGATGATCACCTCCTGCAAACTTAGCAGTCTTCAGCTCGAGGGTATTCTGTATGCTGTAAGTCCCAATACCTGTTCTTTACTGAAATATATATTGGTCTCCAGCTTGAGGGAATTTTACTTGAGTTGCATTATTGGTATCAGGCTTGAGGGTACGTGTCCTATATGCGGTCTTTTATTCCTATAACATATCAGTGTTATTCCCTACATATTTAGGACTTACTTTCAAAAAGGCCAAATTAAGTTGATTTATATTTTTAAAGAGAATTTTGCAGTAGAAAGTAGTGCTCCATTCTGCGTAATGTGTTTTAAAGATTTTATGTTCTTAGGTTTTTTATTCGGTATACATGTACTAGTGGGCATTTGATTGGATTAAATGTGTTAAAAAGTGTACAGGTATGATTACGACTTACAACACAATCTGATTACAGTGCCAGAGACACCAGACTCTGTTACCTAATGGTCAGCGTGCAGGATTCTTCATTGGGGATGCTGCTGGTGTTGGCAAAGGTAGACAGGTAAATAATATGTCACTTAAAAGTGATTTTTTTTCTCAGTTCTACTGCCGAATACAGGCTGTTTCCCCTAGCTAAAAAGTGTCTTTTTTCCCCAAAATGACCAAAAACTAGGGAATATATTCCCAATTTCAATACAAATAATTTTCTATTTTCCCAATTCATAAAGGAACAGCCTTAAGTGACTTTAGGTAACAAAAACATTCTTTCACCCCTAAAGTCACATTTGAAACTTACCAAATTAATGACTGGCCAAGTCCAGCTCAGTTATGTAAGGATGAATGAGTTAAAAGCAACCTAAGTTTTGGCTGACTGATGAAATATTTGGCTGACTGGTGAAAGTTTTGGCTGACTGATGAAAGTTTTGGCAGACTGATGACTGATCTTCAGTAACTGACATCGTGAGGATAAAGACAAGATTATGAAAAAGTTAATCTTTCGGAATCATTTAACATTGATTCACACAAACAGCAAAATACAAGTATATGTAAAAAAAACTTGATCAGCTAGTTAAAACTTTGATCTTTCTATGGAATATTTTTAACAAGGTATGGATAATAAATGTGCTAATATTCAAAGTAAAAGTACAAGACAAATGTTAAATGATTTCTTTCTTTTAAAAAACAAGTAGGTATTAGATTGACATTGTGTTTTACAGATAGCAGGCATCATCCTCGACAACTATGCCAGAAAGAGGACCAAACATATCTGGTTTACAATATCGTCGGACCTTATCGTCGACTCCAGGAGGTAATCCACAAAATTATCATTCAACCTGCAGTGTCCCCATGTGATACATTTAGAAGTGGACGAAAACCTCAGGAAATAAAAGATACATTTGAAACTTCTGATTTGGGAAGAACAATATCTTGGAAATTATCTTAAATTTTGAAAAAGTAAATGTAATAATTTTGTAAATGAATAAAAGAAAGCTTTTATTTAATAATTTGTAACAACATCTTGTCTCCAGAGACCTTACAGACATTGGATGTTACGTGAAAGTGATTGACGGCTGTCAGGAACTCGACCGGCAAACCAGGTAACCATAACAACATTGTTACAACAATACACATACCTCACCGTACAATACGTAGCACGGTATGATGCTTATGATTATCACGATACACATATATTCGCTCAAAAGGTCAACTTCATAATGATTGAGCCCAGGATTTTACAGTTTTGTCAAAGACTTACGCAATGTGTTGTATCTTTGAGCAAGATACTTTACTCCACTTGTTCCAGTCTACTCAGCTGTAAATGAGTATGTGGTTGGGCAGTGCTAGAATTGTTGAATGCTAGTTGTTAGCGCCGAAATGGCAGCTCCGGCTGTATGCTCCCCAGGGAGTTGAGAAATGTATTGGCTGGTTGCAAAGGCCCTATAACCACAGATAATAATTTGTGAACCGCTTTGAGACGACCTACGAACTAGGTTGTGATAAAGCGGTATATAAGAACCTCCAATTATTATTATTATTATTATTATTATTAATTATATATATACAGTAAATGCTGTCAAAATACATTTTTGTTTGATTCTTACACACACCTTTACTGAAAGAATCCAAAACAATTAGTGAGGTCTTAGAGTTAAATAAATCAAAAATTGACAATTTCAGTACCGTAAGTGTATTGTGATCAGAAAGTATCACGATACAAAATATCCTTGCAGTCTAGAATTTCATTATTTGGAGCCAGATATTTAAGTCATTTAGGTTTGAGATAACACCTTGTCTGCTGGCTAACCGAACAACTGGGTAGTGTAGCGGACGTAAAACCAAACAAACATTAAGAGATCACACAAATATGTAGTGTCGGAGCAAGATATGTGTCTGAGCGTTTTGTTCTCAAAATAACTGCATGTATCATCAAAATAGTCTCTTTTATACTGAAATCATGTATGTACCTGTTATTCTTTTTTTTTGCAGAGTTTTGGGTTTGCCTGCAGACTTCAAGGAGGGGATAGTGTTCAGTACCTACGCCACACTGGTATCATCTGTTTCTAGAGGAAGTATGTAACTTAAGTATCCTTGTCCAATTGCACTGCAATTTCTTTGGTATGGTGTGTTGTCTGTCGTCCGTCAACTTTTTCTTTGAACAACTTCTTCTTCAGAACTGGAGGACCTAGGGCCATGCTATGTGGCCAGTAGCTATAGGTACCTGGGACAGAGTGCTATAACCTTTCCTCAAATAAGTGACCTTGACATACTTTAAAGGTCACAGGGGTTAGATATATAAAAACATTTGAACATCTTCTTAATAATCAGGAAGCCCAGAGCACTGATACTTGGCCAATAGGTACCTGGGAAAGTGTGCTATGAAGTTTCCTCACATAAATGACCTTGACCTACAAGGGTGAAAAGTGTTAAAAACCTTTAAACAACTTCATCTGAATAACCAAGAGGCCTAGAGCCATGATATTTGGCCAGTATGTAACTGTGATAAAGTGCTAAAAAGGTTCCTTAAATAAATTACCTTTACCTACTTTCAATGTCACAAGGGTAAAAAGTGTTAAAAACATTTTGACAACTTCATCAGAATAAACAGGAGGCCCAGAGTGGGACAGAATGCTATAAACTGTCCTCAAATAAATTACCCTGAACTACTTTCAAGGTTGCAAGGGTTAAATGTGTAAAAAGCCTTAAAACAACTTCTGAAGAATAACAAAGACGCCTAAAGCAATAATATTTGGCCAGTAGGTACCCGAGACAGAGTGATAGATAGTGTCATCAAATAAATGACCTTGACCTTCTTTCAAGGTCACAGGGGTCACATATGTAAAAACCTTTAAACACCTTCTGAATAACCAGGAGGCCCAGATAACAGCTCAATACTGTTTTACTAGCATGGTGTTTGTTATGTTGAAGGTGTTGATTATGTGACCACATTTAATCCCCAGGTGCAGTCAGTGTCAGTAAGACTAGCCGACTACAACAGTTGGTTGACTGGTGTGGGGGGCCCGAGTTCCAAGGCTGTCTCGTGTTTGATGAATGTCACAAAGCAAAGAATTTTGTTCCGGTAAGTCTGATGGTTGTGTGTGTTAGGCCGCATTCGTTTATTGCAATCCAAACGGTTGAACCAGTTGGACCTGAGTTGTTTGTTTATGAAGTAAGGATCTAGTAATCTGATGCTGCTTTCAGACGAACCTTGACAAAGCCTTGTATCAGTAAGGCCTGCATAAACATTTGCAGGTCCGCCAGGATTTATACCTGAAATTGATACATTTATAAATAGACAAACGGGTCAAACATGATATGCCAAAGGGGCCATAGCAACAGGGTGCATACATGCTTTAAAAAACCTTCAATTTAGCCATATGCCTTCAAAGTCCTTGAACAATTGAGGTATATGTATGCAATATATAGTATATAATGTTATAGACTTGTATTTTTGTCTCGCCTCCATGAAGTGGAAGCGAGACTTAGGTGTTGCTTTTCCGGCGACGGCGTCAACATCAAGTTTTTGCGTTTAAGTTAGTTTCTCTGAAAGTGTAAGTGCTAAACCAACCAAACTTGAACCAAAGATGCATCTTAAGTAGTACATCGCAACCCATGCATCAAATGCTGGATGGGGCCCACCTTTTATGGTCCATTAAACTTTGTCAGCATCTCCATCAACATTAAGTTTTTGCGTTTAAGTTAGTTTCACTGTAAGTATAAGTGGTAGACCAACCAAACTTGGACCAAAGATGCATCTTAGGTAGCACATCTCCACCCATGCATCAAATGCTGGATGCGGCCTACCTTTCATGGCCCATTGACTTTGTCAGCATCTCCATCAACACCAAAGTTTATGCATTTAAGTTAGTTTCTCTGATATGTGCATTGATAGTCAAAGCGGGGCATAGGTGAGACATATCAATCCAAATGGCTTGTTTTCGGGGCAAACAATTCTTTCCCAGGAACTCTGATTATCATTTTGTCCAGTGCAAAAGGAACTTGTTCTCTGTTTAAATGCTGAAGAAAAATATGAATTACTGGTATTATATTTTGAAGGAAATATCTGAAGGATGTTTTACTCTGTTTTGTAGGGCAAAGAGCAGGCCAGTACCAAAGTAGCAATGGCTGTTACGTCAATACAGAGGTGAGGGAAACATAACCTGTTATATCTCTTAGATAAATGTTTGTACCAGTACAGAGGTGAGGGAAACATAATCTGTTATATCNGCTGTTACGTCAATACAGAGGTGAGGGAAACATAACCTGTTTTATCTCTTAGATAAATGTTTGTACCAGTACAGAGATGAGGGAAACATAACCTGTTATATCTCATAGATAAATGTTTGTACCAGTACCGAAGTGATAATGATGGTAATTTCTGTACAGGAGTGAGGGAATCTTACCAGTTACATTCCTTTAATGTTGATGTATCAGTTATTATCCACTCGCAGTGAACGTTTGAGGGGATATAGGATTCCGCCCGTACGTATGTTTCCAAACTGATGAAATGGCCCAAAAGAGCTCTAATATAGTCATTTCTGAAAATTATGCCATTGTGTTATTTAATATTAAACCATGTCTGTGTGGAAGTCCATTAATTGTACTGTGGAAGTGTGTGGAAGGCGGAATTGATATTTTTGGATCATGAATAAGAAAAAAATTGCAAATTGTTGTTGTGTTATTAAAGTTGAATATAGAATTTCATGAAATTTATTTTCAGGATGTTACCTAAAGCTCGTGTTGTTTACTGCAGTGCGACTGGAGTTACTGATGTCAAAAACATGGTATATATGAACATTTAAAAAAAACAACACCTTAGGATGATTTCAAATGATTCATTAAGCAGTTTCTCACTCTCTTGATGAACATTAATATTGTACCTGTTATTAAAGATATTTTTGTTAAGTGACTACATCGGAATGTCTATGTAATGTTCGGTACCCGAAATAATGGCTACAAACTTTCAAAGAATTGATAACACTCTAAAGGTTTTTAGCTGTTAAAAATTTCAGGAAATTGTCCATCAGTGTCAGACGACAGAAGGTCAGAGAATATAAATGAGCATAACTCCTGAAAATTTGTGAGTGCATTGCTTTCTACATGAAGGGTGGTCAGATGGTGCAGTGGATAGCGCACTTGCCTTTCACCAAGGCAGCCGGGGTTAGATTCCCGGATCGGACGTGAAAAGGTTGGGGTCACCTGCCTGACCACGTGGGTTTTCTCCAGGTACTCCGGTTTCCTCCCACACTAAGACCCCCCACACGCTACGACCGGGCCAACAAGAGTGATTAATATAAGTTGAAATAACTTGTTTCATAATTGATGTATAATAAATAAGGTTATATTATAATTTCTACATGTAACACTGATTTACAGGCCTTTATGGAGAGACTGGGTCTATGGGGAGAGGGGGCACCTTTCAAATCATTTGAGCAGTTTCTCGACCTTGTACAGAAGAAGGGGCTTGGTATGGCGGAGATCCTTGCTATGGAGATGAAGACTTCAGGAATGTACATCTCCCGTGGTCTCAGCTACAAACAGGCCGAGGTAATCAGAACATTTTTTTTTGCTCGTAAGCTACTTCATTCACCAAAAGAGAAAAAATCTGAAAATAAGTCTGATCTGAAAGTTGGACTTTAAAAAATAATGAAATTATAACTTTAATTGTAAATCAATTTCCTAATAATTTTATATTATTTTACTAATAAACATATTTATTGATGTTGAAATTTGTAACTTCCAAATGCATACATATATTGTATGAATTTTAAGAAAATAACATCTTGAGTACTGTAAAAGCATATTTAGGTTGGGGTTGAATTTCTTTGTTTTCGTATAGGGGCAAATTCGTTGGGATTATATTTCGTGGAATCAATATCTTAAAACCCTGTATTTTATTCTGGTAAGTAAGAAGTTTAAATTGACAGGCCCGACGATACAGTGCAGGTATTAACATAGTACAGGTAAGATTGGGCACGATTTACTCACTCCTTGAGTATTGTAGCGGATGAGAAACATGTCTCTTCTGAAATGGTTACAATCACCCAAAGAACGTGAGACATCTATTCCGGGACTTCCTTCACCAAAAAGGGCTAGTTCCAAGGATGCAGCTATTCAAAAATAATTTGGGATAATATTTTGTGTTTTTATAAAACCACGAAATAAACGAAATTAAATCCTCAACAAATTATTACGCTTTTACAGTATGAACAAAAATCTGTATTACACACATGAAACTGATGTGTTAGTAATTAGTGATTTCGAGTAGATAGAAAATCTAGGAATGTATACTATTATTTTTACCATTTCATTTGTTTTCCAGTTCATGACAGTAGAAGCACCACTGACAAAGGATCAGAGAAAGATGTACGATACCGCTGCCCATGTTTGGTATGTGTAAGGGGGTAGTGTTAATTGGTCAGTGTGTTTACTCGTCCATCTGTACTTTTGTGCATATGTGAACACATTTTCTGCATGGCCCATCATTTTCATCTTTACATGTATGTGTGTCCTGATAGGACATGCGACATAACATTCTTGGGTCTGTTGCAGGTCTGCCAAGATTTATACCTGAAAATGTTACATTTAAAAACAGACCAACCGGTTGTTCTAAGTAAAGTTAACGAACAGGCCCCAAATCTTTGGGCTGTCACAATATATCGGAAAACAGGTATATCGCTATACACAGGTATATCGTATCGTACCACAGTACAAAGCATATTTCTATGTATCTGCTTGGTGTCTTAACTTTGCAAATTACTACAAATTTAACCGATATGCCAATAAGCATAAAACAGGCTTTTAATAGTTAAAACTTTGTAATCAATGGTTGGTTTGACAAAAATCTTCAATCTATGTGATCCATATTATATATGATTATGTTTGATAACATTCTGACAACAACTTATTATAAAATTATTATGACAATATATCGGGATACGTATTGCAATATATTCATTCTGTATTGCAATACGTCGTGATACACTCTTGGCGTATTGTGACACCCCTACCAAATCTATAACAAACATGAAATCCTAACCCAAAGATCAAAACCATGGTGAGGGTCAGAGTTCAAACTTTTCCGGACCATAGAGATGTCCACACAATGACCAGACTGCATATCTAATAACACTCCTGTCCCTACCGAAAGGTCGAGGTTATAACAAGTTTTAAAAGCTGGTGACCAATTATTGACTCACTTTTGATTTGTCCTATATATTATGCTCGTTACATTCAGATCAAAATATTGTTGAAATTGAATTATGCATTCATCACTTTCCAATATCTCTACAGATTTTGTCTTCATGTGTTTAAGAATAAAGATTTAATTTTAACTATTTTCCACAGGAATGAGCTGCGCAAGGCATTGGAAAGTGCGATAACCAGAACAGGATTTTCCGGCGGACGGATGTGGGCTCAGTTCTGGGCATCTCATCAGAGATTCTTCAAACAACTCTGGTAAGATGGAAGAAACTGTTTAGCTCTAAGTATAAATCAAAAGACTACTACAATTTGTGGGAAGCATTTGCAATATTATCAATTATAAATATAGCAATAAAAGAAATGTGGCTGAAATTAAGCACATGATTCCTGATTGTTGTCGGAGAGCTATAGAATGCCCTTATGTGAAGATTCCATATGATGTTACCGAAGTATGGGTTTAAAAGTGCTATCTAATGTTATACACATTGATCTTCAGTATGCGCTGGTATGAATGTATCATCTTATGTTATCCACATCTATTTTCAGTATATACAGGTATGAATGTATCATCTTATGTTATCGACATCTATTTTCAGTATAGGTATGAAGCTACCATCTGTGATAAAGGAGGCAAAGGAGGCACTTGAAGCTGGCTACTGTGCAGTCATTGGTCTGCAAACAACAGGAGAGGTAAGGTTTAAGGTTTATTTAACTCATTCACCTCTGCAGACACATTTGAACTCCTCCAATTCAAATGTTGGAATAGCTCATTATGAAATTTCAGGGGTGAATGAGTTAAAGATGAAAGGGACAGTAATGTTAAGTTAAAATGTTGAAATCTATTTGGATCAATATTCAAAAACTTTAAGAAAGATTTACAGGAAATAAGAAGGAAGATGGGAATGTATTCTCTAATTAAGATAATTATTTTTTTCTAGGCCTCTTTAGAAGCAGAAATAGGGAAGAACAAAGGGGAGATAACTGGCTTTGTTTCCCTGTGTCGAGAGATTTTGTTGCGATTCATCACACAGTTTTTTCCCACCATGATTGAGAGTCAGGTGAGTTGTCGTCCTACCATTCCTGTTTTGAATACAGTTTCCATGGTTTCAAACAGTAATTTCATCTGCTTTAAATAACTAGTTGATAGTATAAGAATTAGTACAATTTTCTTTTGAACAAGCCATATTGATGATGAACTGTGTATCGAAAAAAATTCGCTGCAGTAAACTTTTCGCCTTCTTCATCCTCTGTGATCAAGGCAAATTTATCATTACAGCAAACATAAGTAATCAACATGAAATACATAGTAATTAAATGGTTTCATTGTCGAAATGCGAAAGTGTGACGGGTCGAAAATTTACTGGTATACGGTATGTATAAAGTAAAAAAGCTAGAGTATTTTGAAGTTTGTGTTACTTGGTGTACATATTGTCTAGTACTATGTTACAAGTACACATATTTTGATAGAACCCAGAAGATAGCGTGCCAGACAGCTGGAGTGTTCAAGCTAAGACGATGCTCCTAGACTTCGCTCGCAAAATCTCATTGCCAAACAGGTAGTTATAAGAAACAAATAAAGACATTGCTATTGACTGTGATTCTGTGTGGCTTGTGTTCTTATCAGCTTGTTTCTGCACTGACAACTAATGTATTTTATGTATAATTTACTTTTTTTACCTCAACTATTAATGATTAATGTTATTCAAATGTCCATGCTCTTGTCAGAATTTGTTCAAACCATATTGAGCTGACAGCAGAGGATTTGTGTAAGTCCTACAGTCAGAATAAAATCTGTGTATCTGTGTAACTAACAAGCCATGAAGAAGCCATTTCTACAAAGCATTCATGGTAAACCAACTATTACCTATGGTGTGGCAAACTGGAAATCAAAAGTTTGAATGTATTTTCAGATAAATGTCTTGAGTTAAGAGCCTGACAAATGTGCTCAGTACCCATTTTCATCACTTTAGGGGACATATTTCTTTACCTTACCTTGGGCATATCTTTGACAGGTTCAATTATGGGCATCACCAAAGGTCAAGGTCACTTACTAAATATAGAATTACATTCTCACACTTCTTCAGAGTAGGTATTAATAGATAAAAAAGGTGACATTGATGCATGTGTATGGTATTTGAGAATTTCAACACCTATGTATTTTTACGACGAATATGTTTGTGTCGCAGTCCCCTGGATGAAATGATTGACCAGCTTGGTGGGACTGGAGCTGTGGCCGAGTTGACTGGGAGGCGTGGCAGAATTGTCCGTAGGTCAGAAAAAGACCAGCCTCACTATGAACTACGTGCTGTGGATATTGACAACTATGGAGGAGTCGAGAGTCTCAATGTCACAGAGGTGAGCTTTAAAACTTTTCATACCTAAAACTGGACAAAGTTAAAAAGAAAAAAAATGCTTATGCAATCTGACAGTTTATTCTTGTTAGATTATTCATGTGTTTTCATTGTCTACTCCTTTTTCCCCTCCAGAGGAACATGTTCATGGCAGGAAAGAAGCTGGTTGCAATAATCTCTGATGCAGCAAGCACAGGTAAGAAATAGAATTTTTGGTTTAGACTTACGTTCTTTCATTTCCGCATTGTATAGTATGAGGTAGGAGACAGCGGGATAGTTCAATTTTTAAATGTAACACATCAGAAGTAAAACTTGACGGACTTGCAAATACAAATGTAGACCTGAAAAGACTGCCAAGATCTAGACTAGCCCAAAACAACAATTTAATAACTAGGCCTGTCCATACTTAATAAAGAATTCACATTATTTTTTTCTTTTTTGGCAACAATTTTATTGATGCAAGATTTCATTATCATCGGTTTCAGTTTTTGGGTAACTTGTTCTGGCTCAATGTACATAGACTAGCAGTGAATATCAATCAAAATCAATTATATCCCTTTGTAGGTATATCTCTCCATGCTGATACCAGGGCAGGGAACCAGAGACGGCGTGTCCACCTTACTATGGAACTCGCCTGGAGTGCCGACAAGGCTGTACAACAGTTAGGCAGATCTCACAGGTCAAACCAGTCGAGGTGAGTACGTAACAATGCACAACAGTTAGGCAGATCTCACAGGTCAAGGTGAGTACGTAACTATACAACAGTTAGGCAGATCTCACAGGTCAAGGTGAGTACGTAACTATACAACAGTTAGGCAGATCTCACAGGTCAAACCAGTCAAGGTGAGTACGTAACAATGTACAACAGTTAGGCAGATCTCACAGGTCAAGGTGAGTACGTAACAATGTACAACAGTTAGGTAGATCTCACAGGTCAAGGTGAGTACGTAACTATACAACAGTTAGGCAGATCTCACAGGTCAAGGTGAGTACGTAACTATACAACAGTTAGGCAGATATCACACAGGTCAAGGTGAGTACGTAACAATATACAACAGTTAGGCAGATCTCACAGGTCAAACGAGTCAAGGTGAGTACGTAACAATATACAAGTGTTTCATGGCTGATTTAGTAGCAGGCAAAATTGTCATTCTAAAGTGATAGGTAAGACCTGGATCCGTATTCATGAAATCGTTCTTGTGCTGAAAACTGAGGCCCCTTTCACGTATCTGGTTCAACCGGTTTGTCTGTTTTTAAATGTGACATTTTCGGATATAAATCCTGGTGAACCTGCAAATATTTATGCCAGCCTTGCAAGGCTTTGACGAGGCTCGCCTGAAAGCAGCATCAGATTTATAGGTCTGACCTTATTTCATAAACGAACAACTTTTGTGCAACTGGTTCAACCTTTTGGTTTGCGATAAACAAATGCAGCCCGAGATTTTGTGCTCAAGCCCAGTTTCTTGTTCCAGTGATAAAAAAATCTATACTCATATTTTTTCCATGATTTGGAAGAATTTTGGACAGACTTATATTACAGCTGAAAACCGTTTTCAATATCTAGACTTGACCTTTTGACAGTATCATATGATTTATGCAAGTTACAAGAATGCTGGTTTGAGCACAGTATCCATGCTTGAGCATGAGAACAGTTCGATGAATAAGGGCCTTGGAGAACTGTTTTCTGAGGCTGCCAGGTATTTGAATATCATCTAAAACATAGCAGTTCAAATGTCGATATAATTTCGGGCAGGCAAATCTAATTTTATTGCGACTTGTAGATGTTAATTCTTCCCTGGCCAAAAGATCAGTTGTCTTTAAAAAAAAAAGTTCAGTCTAGATATTTTGAGAACATTAAACAGTATGCACTACCTGTGCGTAGATTGAGTGACAATGTCACCTTGAAAACAAAATTACAATATCTCTATATCCTGTTTTTAAAGCAATATAGAATGAGTGCATAACGTTAAGCAAAAGTTATTTTTTGTTTTGAATCTGGCATTAACTTGACTTTGGTTGACAGTGGTCCCCTGTATAAACTGCTGACGACTGACCTTGGAGGAGAGAGGAGGTTCGCAGCAGCTGTAGCTCGCAGACTCCAGTCCATGGGTAGGTGTATCATATGTCTACACTATAAATTAATACTAACATATCCAGCTGTCTTTGAGTAAGGGAGAATGAGGTACATGGGGAATACATGAGTATGTCTGCATACTTACCAGAATCTTGAAAAAAAATGATAATTAAGCATAAAATACATTAAAATTGACTACATCTGAAAAAAAAATAGTTAAAGGAATTTTAATTGTATAAATTGTTGAAAACAGAAATTACATTAAATGTCTATTTAAAAAAACTAAACTTTGTGGGAGTTAAAAGTTACAAAGTGATCGCGAGGCTGAAACTTCCACAACTCCCCGAACAGGATCAAAGTGGATATTATACAACTTATAGGGATATTGTTAGTACTGCATATCAGGAAATGTTCACTGCAATTTAACTTCTGGTTTTAGAGTGAATTAATCTTGACAGCAAATATAGGTACACAGCATACAATGTATATAGTTAGTGTATTAGCATACAATGTATATAGTTAGTGTATTTCTATTAGTGTACAATGTATATAGTTAGTGTATTAGCATACAATGTATATAGTTAGTGTATTAGCGTATAATGTATATAGTTAGTGTATTAGTGTACAATGTATATAGTTAGTGTATTAGCGTATAATGTATATAGTTAGTGTATTAGCGTACAATGTATATAGTTAGTGTACAATGTATATAGTTAGTGTATTAGCATACAATATATATATAGTTAGTGTATTAGCATACAATGTATATAGTTAGTGTATTAGCATACAATGTAGATAGTTAGTGTATTAGCATTCATTGTATATAGTTAGTGTACGATGTATATAGTTAGTGTAATGGCATACAATGTATATAGCTAGTGTATTAGCGTACAATGAATATAGTTAGTGTACAATGTACATAGTTAGTGTATTAGCGTATATTGTATATAGTTAGTGTAATGGCATACAATGTATATCGTTAGTGTATTAGCATACAATATACATATAGTTAGTGTATTAGCGTACAATGTATATAGTTAGTGTTTTCACCTGTTTTTTACAGTGAAAGGCAAATATTTGACTGGGCGAAAGTTTAACAGTATACGTACACATCTGTGTTATGTATATTTACTCATTGATTTGTACATCTACTCCAGGTTTTGTGTATTTATATATAAATTGCATTAAATACTAAAATAAGGGGTCCGTCATATCCCTGTCCTCACTCTGGGTCAATGTCTAAATGAAAGGTGTCTGAANGGCGGGGGGGGGGGGGGGGGGGGGGAGTTTGAGTGGAAGGTAATATTTCTGATTGTGTCGTGTCACAGGTGCGCTGACCAAGGGAGATAGGCGAGCAGCCACTGGAGCTAATCTTGACCAGTTCAACTTTGAAACACCATATGGCCGCAACGCCCTCCGCACGATGTACCACAACATCTGCCAGGTTAGTCCACCAGTGTGAAGTGCTGGCTATGTACAAGTCGTCCATCCAGTTGTAGATTCTGGTCCCTACATCTCTTTGACAGACATACAGTGTCACAACAAAGGTTACTCGTTCAGTGGCAGATCCAGAGACCTACCTGGGCGGGGTCCATGTGGGGGAAAATTGTAAAAATATATGATTTTTAAAAAACATTCTCGGGGGGAGGGGGGGGGGGTCTGAAGCCCCCAAAAACCCTCTGGATCCGCCGCTGTAGTTTAAGTTAATACTTCTATAGGTATCAATATAATTAACACATTTAATATCAACGTGAGATATTGTGTACAGTTAACAATAGTGCAACAACTTGCAGCATTGTAAAACAATGTTTATTTTGATTTCTGATTGATTGTCGATTTGTAGAGGAAACTGGTGCCTGGTTTGAAGCTGACGGATATATCCAAAGTCCACAAGACTTTCGAGGAGTTCAATGTGTCAATGCAGGTAAAGATTCAGTGATTCACAGTGTCACAGATCTTTTACAGTGAAAGGATACACAACTTTTTGTGATTGTAAATACATGTCTGATTTCATTTGATAAATTAATAATTTGGTGTAACTATTGATACATTATTACAAGTAACTTTATCGACTGTTTTTTTTACTGAATATCAACACTTTCCTGATTTGAATAATTATTATTCCTGGTTACAGGAGTGTTTGGTTCTCATGGGACTGATCGAGATAGAGTCAGTGAGGATTGGAGCGCCTCCCAAGGAGAAAGACATGGGGGATGTCTCAAAGTTTCTTAATAGGATACTGGGGCTGAGTGTAACAAAGCAAAATGTGGTAAGGGACCATCTCAAAAGTCAAAACCTGTCATGTAAAAATACTTATTTGAAATTTCATAATACTGATGATATTCTATCATTACATATTTATTCAAAGGTCTTATATTCAGGAGTTTCCAGCTGTAAATTCTAGAATGCATAAAATTCATTGATATTTCAAATATTTCTTCAGATATATTGTTATGTGTTAAGATTAAATTCAGTGCATTCAAGGAAATGTTGATTGTCCACATTGATAAATGTGCTTTATTTTCAGAAATTTGAATGAGATGGATCTGTTGTTATTTTCAGATATTCAACTACTTCATAGAGTGTATGAAGATGATCATACAAAATGCCAAGACAGAGGGGAGGTATGTTCTACCCGTTAATACTCTTTTCTCGGGCTGCTTCGATCTCCAGTCATCTTTTTGACTTCCATATACAGTAAAACCTCGCTATACTGCCACAATTTGTCCATAGAAGTTTTGGCCTTTTAAAGGGATCTGATGATAAACTAAGGGAAATGTATAAAGGAACTAAAGAAAACAAGAAAAAGGAACGTTGAATTACGTTGGGGATAAACGAGATGGCAGATGCAACAAGGGGCATTTTATCAAGGTTTTACAGTATATATTTTTTTCTGAATTATTTATTTAATTGAATTGATTAATGTATATGCTAATTGTATTAATTGTATATATATGTACTGTAAAGTGCTTTAGAGTGGCTTATGTTAGCTAGATAGAGCGCTATATCAAATGTTGTATATTATTATTATTATTTACAAGAGTTCTTAATCATAACAAAAAGATATATAATAGCTTAACTAAGATCTTAACATGTAGATGAAAGATTGTCTCTGTATGCAAGACCTTAATCTATATTTCACTAGGGCTGTATTCAGTCAGAAAAATATTTTGGAATGTTTCTTGTAAGTGTTACACTAGTCAACCAACAAATAGATAAACCTGTGGTACATTTTGACAGGGAAGTGTGGCTCTATTAATTCTGTTGAAAGTTAGAAAATACTGGATTATATAACAATTAAATAAAATCTGTACTTGAAAGAGGTTGCATTTTTCATTTTTGTCTCACTGCCACAAAGTGGAAGTGAAACTAAGGTGTTGCTTTTCCGCCGGCGGCGGCAGCGTCATCATTGAGTTTTTGCGTTTAACTTAGTTTCAATGAAAGGATAAGAGTTACCTTTCATGGTCCATTGACTTTGTCAGCATCTCCATCAACATTAAGTGTTTGAGCTTAAGTTAGTTTCTCTGATATGTACATTGGTGGTCAATGCTGGGCATAGACGAGACATATCAATCTGAATGGCTTGTCATTCCGTTAGGACCTGTGATTTTTATGTGTTGCCAGAAAAGATTGCTTTGTTGTTGGTGTAGATGGCACACAGATTTATTTTCAAATAGTATCTTTTAAAGAAATCATCATATTTTGTTGAATTACATCTGGTAAAATCCCTTGCTCAATAACTCTTTAGCGGCCTAATTTGTACAGATTTTAAGAGGCCACTTCAATCTCATTAGCTGGTTGTTTCTGGTTGTTAATATTTGACGAAATTGCCATATTTGCATTAAACTTGCTTGGTAAACTTTATACAACTGTTCCACTGTCATTGTCCTTACTGAAAACACCCCAGGTACACTTTGTTTGATCTGATAGAGATTTATAAAACAACTTGTTGTTCAGGTATAACGAGGGGATGCTGGACATCACTGCTTCGTCTGTGGAGATGGTCAACAAACCAAAGGAGCTGTTTAAGAACCTCACCAAGGGACATACAGACACAAAGTAAGGTTTCAAATCATTAGGACCCAGAATCACAAACGCCTTAACTTTTAACTCAATCACCTCTGAAGTTTCATAATGAACTATTCCAACCTTTGAATTGGAAGAGTTCAAAAGTGTCTTTAGGGGTGAATAAGTTAAGGACATTTCCAGTTCTGAAAATCAGATATTGATGCCATTGACTGTATTGTCTGAAGTGTAACTGAAAGAGGAAAGTAGCTATGAATTTATGTCAAAAAGTAAATGACTGAACAATTTGAAAAAGTGAAGCAATTGCAGAAAATTTAATTCCAGATCTATTTAACGCAAATTTTATGATGCTGGGACAAAAATAAATGTTTTATGTTTTACTTCTGATGAAGATATTTCTGAAAGCAGGAGTATTTTTAGTATCAATACAAGTATAAAGGAGTTTCAGAGATTCAAATTTTTATTTTAATAAACGAGTAAAGAACTAATCCCCTGAGTAATAATTCATACTGTAGTTAGAGTTACTGCCCCTCATACATTGAAAAGAGCTAATTCTAGGTAATTTTACAAAAATGTTACAAGCTTTTCTTTTGTCATGTGACATGCTGCACATTCCTCCTGTCATATGACATTTTACACACTGTCCTTTAGTCATGTGATATGTTATATATGCACTGCCTCCTTTGTCATGTGACTAGCTACACACTCCACTTGTCATATGACATTTGGACACCGTCCTTTAGTCATGTGACATCATATGTTTTTTAGTCACTGTCTCCTTGTCATGGGACTTACTACACAGCTTGTCCTGGTATTTTTCTGACTTTGAAATGTTTTCTCAGACTCCTGGAGCTGAAGGTCGACAGAGGTGTGAGCTGGTCATCAGCATTGACCAGACTAGAGACCCACAAAGGACCTCGGGATGGATTCTATGTCTCCAAGCGGGATATCTTTGGAAGGAAACTATACATACTGGCCACACAGAAAGATAACTCTAACCACCTATTCAAATACACCAGGTAGGTGTTCATAACTCGTTCACCCCTAAAATTTCATAATAAACTATTCCAACCTTTGAATTGGAAAAGTTCAAAGGTGTCTTTCGGGGTGAATAAGTTAAATTATCCTGTTTGTATTATGTAAAAGCTGGGGAATAAAATGTCATCTTCGAATTAATGGCCCTGTTAAGATGGGAATTAATGGCCATGATAAGGTAACAGTAATGTCATACTACTGGTAAGTGTGATTCCTGAAACAAGCTTTCTATAAGATCAGTGACTTTTATCTATTTCAATACTGTTTATATTACCTCCTGTTACAGACCTAACACAGGGCTCTCACAGGTTGACGAAGAACAAACTGATCTCAACCATCGCTACACACCTGTTGAGCCTTCCAAAGCAGGTGAGTCTTCAATATACTCCTACATAAGTACCAGTGTGTTACAATAAGTCCTATTAAGTGTTAAAATAGCCCACACATTTTGTGAGGTCAGGTTTTTTGGTGATTCGAATCAGACTGAAATCATTAACTATTATACAAAAAAGAGGGCTTCCCTGACTTATGATGAAAGTCACTCAACTCATGATGATAGAATTATCATGTTTACCTGTATTTAATTTAGTTAATTTTAAAGTTAATAACACTTGAAAACCCTGGCATCTTAAAGCCTCCCTTATATGGCAGCCTCATCAGTCCAGAATATCCGGGACCATATTCTTAGAAGTAATATAATCTGTTAATGTAAGTGTGTTGAAGGTAAGTATTCTAGATTACCTTTAACTCATTCACCCCTGAAGTCACATTTGAGCTCTTCCCACTCAAAGGCTGGAACAGTTTATTATGAATACAGGGGTGAATGAGTTAGTTGATAAATGAGGTTCTAGTTTACCTTAGTGTCCTTCTACAGGTAAAATCCAAGTCTACCCTGGTTTTTTTAAGCTTTCTTAGTTTCATTACAATTTAATTAGATTTAGAATTTTATTTAGAATCTTTGATCTGTTTAAGCTGCTCTGCACGTGCTGATCCAGAATGTTTTAAGGGGTAAGGGCCAAGGGTGAAGCCCAAGTGGGGTTGTTGGAGGCTTAGCCCCTTAGAAGCTGAAGAATTAAGTTTTTTCTCCATAAATAGAAGAGGAATGCCTGACTCCTATGGGCAACCCTCCCCAGGTGAACTGTCAGTCCTTAGCTTATGTATTTATCAACTTCGTCAACAGAACTATGAGAACTAGACTGATGATGTTAAGCTGTTGTGGAGGGCTGTCTGATGGGTTGAAATCTTCCTGATTGTGGCCTTAGCTTGTTAAGCTTGATGCATCTGGACTTAAATTCAATTCTGTCAAGAATCTTTTCTCACGTCACTGAAGATAAACTGAAAATGGATGTTTCCAATTTCAGAATTTTATGTATTTAGTAACTCCTATCAGTGAAACTGATGTTCTAATGACAATGTGTTCCTGTTGCTTGTACATGTATCTCTTAACAAATCGTTTTGATTTGTTCCTGCTTTAGCCATTGAGGTTAATGACCTGTTCCAACTGCTAAAAGATCAGACATTTTCCTGTATAGAACAAAATTATGATTTGGTGCATGTCATAAGATAATGAAAGTATCATTATAAAAACAATAGCACAACGTTTGAGAGAAGTAAATTTTTTATTTTTGTAAACTTCATAAATTTGCACCAAATTAAGGAATAGTTTGGTGAAAGTACACAGGACTGGACAATACACCACATCAAACTAATTGAAGTTGTAAACTAATCAATCTAAATACTGGTGACAGAGTAGTCAATAGTTAACGTACCTAAAGTGAAACTAGAGATAAGGTAATGTGTGTGTGTGTGTATATATATATACATCAAGATAATCCATTCTTAGAACAACTATATATATGTACAATTGATGAAACTGCATGATTATTCTACATTGTTAAGTGTCTAGTGATAGTCATCATTATAATCAAGTCTACATTACTAGCCTTGTTTCGAGATAATATGTAAATTGTTACTGCGCTTTTCATAAAAATGTCTAAAGTCTGAACCAGAGTTACACCACCAGAGTTTTCAATATAAATACATTCAATTGATGAAAAATCTAATTACAAATATGTTTTTTCTACTAAAAGTAACAATCTGTCGCTATATTGAACTGTTTTAGACATTTGGAGTTTTTTCCTCAATAAATTGACATAATTAGTTCTACAATTTCCTGCATTGTTTTGAAATATTTTACAAAATATTCTATTTTCCACATTACATGGAAATATTTGATAATTTCTACAGTTTTCTTCAGTGTATGGCAATATTTGATCAATTCTGTTATTTTGTTCAATGCATGGAAATATTTATAAAATATTCTATTTTCACAATACATAGATATACTTTTATTAACATTGTGAAGTTTTCTCCATTATATGGAGATATTTGGTTATTTCTACAGTTTTCCTCAGTGCAAGGCAATATTTTATAAGTTCTGCCATTTTTTCCAATGCTTCTAAGATATTTGATAAGGTCAACATGAGATGGAAATTAAGTTCTACAGTTTCCCTAAATTCATGCAAAGATTTGATTGATATGTTTTACAGTGACTTATTTTTCTCTTAATTTAAAAAGATGATTGTTCATTTAAGCTAGATTTTATGCCATTAACATTTTTGAGGTGTTTCTATTTTCTTTCAGTTTGTTTTGGTAGATAAACTGGAGAGTTTCTAACTCACCTGAGTACATTAAAATACAGTTCTCGGCTCAAAATTACCATGCATGGTCCTGTCTCACAAAATATATGTACAACACAATAATTCAGGAACCTCCAGTATTGCCATTAAAAACAATATTCCTTTTTGTATAACACATTTTTTTGTACACAAGTTTGATTCTACAGCTTTATATAATGTTTATGGAAATTAATTATTCATCATAGTTAAGCCATTTATTGGTCTTAGTTTTTGTTATAAAACTTCTTGTTTTAATCCTTTCACCACTGTAGACCAAAATGGACTCGCCAAGATAAATGTATGGTAGAGTCTACCAAAGTTATTTAGGGGTGAAAGGGTAAATGTCTGTTGTTACTATGACTACCTATTTTACATTGAAGTAAATGTGGCAGTCAAAGACATCGGTCCAGTTCAGTTGTTTGCTAAATGCAGAAACATGCCAGTTACATTATATAACAAAGTTAATATTTATATAGAGATCAACAGCAGTCTTTACTTTTAACAAAACAGTGTAAGCTTAGAACCAGTTCCATGTTGTTTGGCGTGTCATAGTTCACTATGCCTCAAGTTAAAAACTGATTTTAAACTTCACTGTTTGATATTTGATAAAAAGTCAAGCTAAAATTTGTGATTAATGGATAGATTTATGAAATATTGAATTATATACAAAAATGAATGGAAATGGTATCAAAATCTTACACCAAAAAAACCCATTGGAAGATACCTGTGACAATACTTATATAACTCATATATGTTGCTATGTTATGTAAAGTTATGTTAATAACCTGTTGTTTTCTTTTACA
Organism: Mizuhopecten yessoensis; assembly: GCF_002113885.1. Lineage (NCBI taxonomy): Eukaryota > Metazoa > Mollusca > Bivalvia > Pectinida > Pectinidae > Mizuhopecten > Mizuhopecten yessoensis. The sequence goes on from NW_018406324.1 coordinate 552,396, forward strand.
ATGCATTTGTACATCTGCTTAACAGAGCTACCTGCTAGATTACATAACCTGAACAAGATTAAGGTAGATACTCCTAGTGATATTTTGTATCTCCAAAGAAGAAGAGTTCCAATTTGTTCAGCATTGTTGTTTGCCAATTTATCATAGTAAAGTAAACACTGGAACTTTCAAAATGTTAAAATTCTATATTTTTTATAATTGCCTAATATGTAATAAATACATCGAAAAGAAGAAAAAAGTATTTCCATAAATTTAACAGGAAAATAACCTTAAATCCCTGTATGCAATATTTAATAAAATAATAGTGGAACTCATTACCTTAAATTAACATGCACTGGATTTCTTTAGTTTTGAAATGGTTGACCTTGCATAAAATTGCACTTATACAGTATTACCAACATACCAAAAAATCAATGTACACAAGCCTGCATTTGCCTATGCCTTCATTTGCCTATGGAAGGTGATTTTGTCCCAAACCTGATTTTCTATTGAAGTTTCATCTTGGCTAACTTACCATACCATAGCAGGGTCGTTTAAATATCTTGTGTTCAGTTTTATACTGTTCTTATTAATATTTCCCTTGCATCACATAAAATTATCTGTGTAGTGATTATCAGATGATAAATTTTACACACAGTAAGTACAAATATCGTCTGTATTTTTTATTTTTATTTCAAATTATGGCGCGAGATTTATACAAGATCAGTGCTACAGATATCTCCTATGGCATTTTCTAACTAGAGAGCGAGTTTGTTCAGTTACCAAATAAGGCTATACAAAAAACCGACCAATCAGGATGTATCTCGGTGTCCAAGATACAGGTGTAAGTACACCTAGCCTTTCCTGGTAACTGATCAGACTGGCTCAGAATGATCTACAGCTTCAGTAGAGACATGTTCTCAACATCAGTCTGACTTATACAATTATATTACAACACTCTTCAAACATTTAGGATTCACTTCAAGTGTACAACATATCAAAATACTTACAATTGGAAATTCATAGCATAATACATTTGTATGTAGAATGAATATTTTCAAATAACTTTTTGAAATTTTTCCAGAATCACTATTTTGCTTTTTCTAAAGGAGTTTATTGCTTCATATCCTTAAGCATTGGTCTTTTTTTACCTCGCTGAAGATCTTTTAAATTTTCTCCCGATGTAAAGAGTCTCGTAAATCTCACAATATTGTGATATCTTATAGAACACGCCAAGTGAGGAAACAGTTAAAATATGTACAGTTATTAATATCAGGTCTTTTGCACACCATGTAGTTTTCCTACAAAAACATTGAAAAAATCATTCATCATGGACTATGGTGTATGTTTTACTAAGAAAACCTAGACTACAATATTTAAGAAGAAGAGATGTCAAAATTCTAATATAAAATTACAAATGTATAAAAATGTGCTGGATTTATAGCAAAACTCAATGCTGAGCCCACATACAAGTGTAAAGAAGTGAGTCTAACCAGGCCCTGTGTCGAGTGGAATGTTATACACTAAATACAGCTTCTGGCCTCCTATATACCATCTCATGGACACTGCTTCTGTAGTAGCAATTATGCTAAATGAAAAGAATAGTTAAGATAGATCAGTATTACATATGTCGGACAATATTACTGAATACATTCAACTTCATGTCTGGTCGAATTATCAGGCTTGTTATAGTATGTACAGTTACATATAGGGTGGTCGGGTGGTGGGGTGGCGCAGTGGATAGCGCACTTGCCTTTCACCTAGGCGGCCGGGGTTCGATTCCCCGATCGGACATGAAAAGGTATGGGGTCACCTGCCCGACCACGTGGGTTTTCTCCGGGTACTCTAGTTTCCTCCCACATTAAGACTTCCGCGCCAACAAGAATGATTAGATTGAAAAAACTTGTTTCATTATTGTTGTAAAATAAATAAAGCTTATATTTATCAGGCTTTTTATCATAGAAAGTTACATTTAGAATCGGCCTTTATGGACACTTTAGGTTGTCGAGTGTAACAATGAACATATACAGTCACAAAACCACACTGACACTCTTTAATCGTAAGTAGATGTGACATGTTTCTCTGAAATTACAGACATTGAACAAAAATATTATTTAGATAAAAACAATTACCAAATTTTTAAATGTTTTATAGGATAGCTTGGTGAAGCTTTGTTCACTAACTGATCTCAAACATTTCTTGTATTTCTTATCTGTACAAAATCCATTTGAATCATATAACACGCTATATCTGGTGGGTTTTTTTGTTACCGGTATTTAAAAAAAGATTGTTGCACGCCTTTCCTGATTACCTGTCGTTACACTAGTCAAGTACCTGGACACTGATTTTGGTTTTGTGGTTGAGTCAGTAAATGCTGTTGTTCTAGGCCTCAGCAGTGCTAAATTGACTATCTGTGTCTCTATAATACAAAGAGAGTTAACTGATTGTTGGTCGCCCTGAGCTGACAGTTGTGGGGTCATCGACTGAGAAAATCTCGTCTATTTATATTGGTATTCATTGTGTTAACCACACTTTTGTACGAAAATGGGCAAAATATTGCAAGCAGCCCAAATTATTTTTACAGATTTCTCACATATTCCTTTGTGTAACCAAATTTATTACTTGCTTGTGACAACTCTTTAACTTATTCACCCCTGAAGACACATTTGAACTCTTCCAATTCAAAGGTTGGCATAGTTCATTATGAAATTTCAGGGGTGAATGAGTTCAGCTAGCACTGTCTCTGTCAGTGCTGTAAATGGTTTCTTCAATATCATGGTAAGCCCGTCAAATTTGACCAGACACATATTGGTGAAGGCAGAGCGCAGATAGTTCAGACATGCGATGTAGTACATTTTGGCTCCTTCGAGAGTAAATCTGCCCCCCGTACATTTGTATATGATGTATAACGGAGATGTTAACACTGAATTTTGAAGGGTGTCAAAAGGTTTTTTTATGGTCATGTGATAACTACTATAAAATGATTCTCAGTTCTACTGTGAATCGATTTGAGGGTTGAGTGTTTTAGTGTTGAGTGTCCAGATAGCAAACTCTGTGACAGGAGTTGATTTAGCCAGTGGCCCACTAGTCAAAGCTAGTGATTTCAGCTTTCACTTTGCAAGTTTTCCTGATCATGAGTGTCAATTTCTTTTCTTGTAATAAACATTTATACCTGTTTATAAAAGTTCTGATAAAAGAGTCTTGATAAAAAAAACTTCTTTTTAACATCTTAAAATGTAAAAGTCGTGACAAAAGTGTTTTTTTTCTGAATTTTGTTGAAACCAGTTGATGCCATTCAGGTTTGGTTGACAAGGTCATCAGAACACTTTAACTCACATTTACCACTGTACCGCCACGTCACTGATTTAACTAGGTTCGGTGTAGGCATCGGAATAGATCTATATTTATTGTGAGGTTGGAACGCCATTCAGAATCTAGAAACCAACTAATAATTTCATCAAATCAAATGTATGATACACATGTACTCATATTTGATGTGATTTTGTCAGAGAAATGTAGACATTTGCTCGTTTATTTATACAAGGTATTGCCATTATACACATACGGGACATCACGCTACTTATGTCATTGTAAATACGAAAGCCTAACACACAGAAATATTTTACAGTTAGATATGAAATATACAACTACGGTGACCATTTAGCAAACAGAAATACTGTACAGACAGGTACGAAATTTTCCATCAAAGGGAACGCATTACATACAGAAATACTTGATGGGTAGATACGAAATGTACAAGCACAGGGAACGGAATTCGAAATGTACATAATAATATACCTAGGTCCCTGATGTTGTTTTTATTGATTCGCCGTTTTAATTTACACTTATGTACAGTCACCGAAGACACAACATAAGGAAATAGGGTTATCTACATCAACGGGGCAATTCTGACATACAAACATGACAACATTATCTACACTTCCCTACTGGGTTCGATTTATGATTATATTAGCTTCCAAGCTGTATGTATGGGGAAAAAAGACTGCATAGGAAATAGTGATAATTATATATAAAAAATAAACCAAAATTCAAATGATATAGTGACTTTTAAAGACAATAGTGATTAGATAAAAAAACAATACAGAATATCAAGATTTCTAAACAAGACAGAATAGCAATATCACATTGTGACTTTAAAATAAACAGATATAAAATTTAACAAGATTTTTATGTATATCACTCTTAATTAATTGAAAAGTGATGTGGATGGACCAACATTAGCCCTGTCACCACTGTAGACCATAATGGACTCATCCAGATCAATGCATGGTAGAGTCTATTAAAGTTACATAGGGTTGAAAGGGTTAGTATTGCTTAGAATGGTTGTATTATTGCTGAAAAATATGAAATGCATTTACTAACTATTGTCTTTAACTGCCTCAGTAACGATCCTCCTGATCGGATTGGACAAACAAGTTTCATTTGTAACTATTTTGTTATTTAACTCATTCACTCAACCCTGAAGACACATTTGAACTCCTCCAATCCAAAGGTTGGAATAGTTCGTTATTGAATTTCAGGGGTGAATGAGTTAATACAAGGGAAAATGGGATCCGATGTCTGCTAGTGGTATGTTCAGTAGAAAATACAAGGGGAAATGGGATCCAATGTCTGCTAGTGGCATGTTCAGTGAAGTTCTGCATACCCCGCTTGATAGACTCCTAAACGGAATTCACTAGTTTGGCCATAAGAGTATTTAAAATTCAAAAGAAGAGATGGACAGACATCGTTGAGATGGGAGTCTCAGCAATATCAGTCTAGTTTACAGGTTTCAGTCCTCATGTGTCTTCATCTTCTTTTGAATTCTGATAAAAGTTTTCTACTAAGTGTTGGTTGTATTTGAAGCTAAATGATCCATTTTGTAATTATTTATATAAAAAAAAACCACTACCTAACAGATACAAAGTTGGATAGTTTTGGCAAACTGTCGTGTTAAAACAGAAATATTTACAGGAATCACCTACAAATATTACACACATGTACTGTTCGTGGGATCATACATACCAACCGATCGCCTGTGTCATATCTCAGCTAGGCCTTTGGTTTTGTGGGAAACGTACCAGCTATATATAAAAACAGTGTTTTGTTTTACATGATTACAGCTTACAAAACAATCATCTGTGTGGTACACAAAATCATGTGTCGGCTATAACTTCCAACGTAAAAAGTTCAAAGGTCAACAATAAACAAACAAACAAAGGATAAAACCGCAACAACAATGTAAATATACCAACAATGTAAAACACTAACAAAGTGAACACACCAACAATTGGAATACAACATTTCAGTCTCGTACACACCATGAAATGCCTAGTAAATATCACTGTTATATATGACATTCACAATAAACGTTTCATTGTAACTTGCATACACAACATTTTGTATTGAAGATACACTTGATGTTAACACCATGATATTTGATTATATTAACTATGTTTGGAGGCAGTTTTTCATTGTAAATTTTTAACAGATGTATAAATATTGATTAGAATATAAATATCATGGGTATTTTTTATTCATTTTGATGACAATTTTGATTTTAAAGCATTATTTCCTCAAAGAAATAGGCCCTAAGCTGATGTTGAAGAATTCAGTTTTCCGCTGTCTCCTTCGGTCTGACTTCATATTATTGTTCGGCTATATCTAGAACTGCAGACTTACTGGTCTTTAACTGCCGTTATTCTGAGTGTGTCCAGCATTCAAAATTCTCCCCTCTGTCCAGTTCACTACTGGCATTCTAACTGATTGTATAGCCCACTGTAATTCCTATCATTCAAATATTGACCTTTGACCTCTGGGACCTATCCCATGATTCTCTTGTTTTCTGCACTGATACCTTTTGCCCAGGGAGTTCGATGTTTGTTCATGTCTGGAGCATGTGATACGTAGGGTGTTGAAATTTCGTTGTTTCTTCGCAAAACATGGGAATGGTTTTCGTGGAGTTATTCCCCCCCGATGGTTCACATCTCTTCTGCTTCTGATGTCGTGGTGTCATCTCCTCACAAGATGAGGGGAATGAGAAGCAGGATAAGTCCGAGTGTGAGAACCGTATCTATGGTGACAGCTGAGGCGTGGGCAGGTTCACAGGCAAAGTTATGGTTTTCTGTAAAATAACAGAAAAAGGCATACCGTCGTTATATGAAAAACAATACAGAAACCAACTTCAGATGAATAAAGAATGATCTACTGTAAATCCTCATTATTCAGCTTAAAAATCTTACTAGCAACCATTTCACTTCACAAACAAAATAAATAATAAAAAAAAAATCAAATATACCATATACACTGTATCGTGAAACTTTATCCCAGTCACACTTTTACCGTACACAGGTAAAATCCTCACCCGCCCAGTGTTAATGTTGGCGTTCACTTTTGATTACTATATTCATTCTGTTATTTACTAAATTGTGATAATGATAAATTAGCCTTCATCAGAGAGGGTACAAATGGCGAAAGTGAAACTGCAGTGAAAATTTCTCGATATAATGCAATGCCATGCACAGTGTCTTCAAACGTATCTGAACAAGTATACTTATGAGATTTATAAACTTTTTCTTCAGGTTGGTAAATATTGACTACTTTTGAGATATTTGAATACTAGGCCCACTCTTATTCCATTATCTTAAAACCATATGTATCGCAAAATATGGGTAAGTTTAACGAATATTAAGTTGTTTGTGTGATTGTCTGTTGTTTATGTTATAGAGACGGCCTGGACGGAGATGTATGAACAGACCCTGGATCGATGTATGCATGGCAAGACTTGTAAGAACGGAAGCCGCTGTAAAGGTACTTACTCATTTCATCTTAAAATGTGTCTATTTTCATTCTCATACACATATTTTGATTTCAAGATTTGTCCTCTACCTTTCTGAAAAATGGTTATTTTTTTCAGTTCTTTCATCTGTCCATCTGTTGATATTCATGACAGTTATTAATGAGATGCAGCCAAACTTGGGGATGTCCTTACATAATGGCAATGCTCAGACCCATTTGGCCTCTTGTTTCATCTTTCCATCTATTGCTATTCCTGAAAATTATTAATGGGATGAAGCCAAACTTGCGGATGTCCTTACATAATGGCAATGCTCAGACCCATTAGGCCTCTTGTTTCATCTTTCCATCTATTGCTATTCCTGAAAACGATATTGATGAACTACTTATAAGAGCAAAGCACAGCAAAGGATATTTATTCCACAAATTGCTTGTGTTTAACAACTAGAATAAATCAACCCCATAGTAATATAATAAAATAAAGGGAATGGAAAATAATAATTTATGAAAACATTTTGAAATTGATATAGTATTGTCAACTGATCAGGTTCCTACGCAAAGATGTAACATTTATTGCACCTGAATTTATAGTTGTTTACCCTCCTTATTTAGATAGAGTTGTTGAAATTTCCATGACCTGATGGAACTGATAGTTTGATTGTTGCTCTGCTTCAAATGTATGTCATCTGCATTGATGAGGCGTGATGTCATGTTCAGTTGTAATCGTAATCGGGCAATGCTAGACAACTAAATCACAGAATCAAAGGTAGATTTATCCTAAATGGGTGCTTTTCATCTTTAAGGCATGCACAACTGTGGGACACATGATCCTTCAATCTATTTTCAATTTATATTTGCTGGATTCTATTAAGACGAGATCAGGATAGTAAACTAACATTCGTGAAGATTGGTTTTCTATTTATCTCAAAATGATGAAGGCTACAAGACAGAAGATTGGACACGTCACAATTACTGAGTGCATGTGGCCAGGTATAGTCCCGGGTATTGAGAGGTTGATGAAGGGCTAGGCGGACAGTGTACCGTATTTCTGGCCCTGACAGTATCGTTCCTCTCTCCTTGTCTAGACCCCCTTGTCTAGACCCCCTTGTCTAGACCCCCTGGTCTTGCTCTGGTGAAATTGTTACACTTGTCTGTCAATGACACAAGAACTGCTATAAATAATAGTCCCTATAAGTTACCACCATTAGACTGAGGAGTCTAGGGTATATCTTTGTAATGGATACCGTTCCGGGCACAATACTGCCTGCCAAGTGGTCATTTAACTATAATGGACCTTCCAACGGCATCCACAGCCTGTCAGTGCACACATACGATGTTGCTTTTCTGTTGATACAGGTCTGGCTCAAGACACAAGGCAGATTTCTATAATACTCATATACTTTTAATATTACACTCCTGTAAATCTATCATGGGGGATAGATTCTGTACTTTCTGATGTTTTCTCCTCTGCCCTAAACAGAAACCATTTGTTACCTCCCTTGATAACACATTACCTCCCTTGGCATGACCAGGAAACCTTTGTTACCCCGACAAATATGACTTACATGAAAAGGTGATACGATAATGACCAGGTGAAAAATTTACCTCTTCTGACATGAAAAGTTGACATGAGTTACCTCCCCACATAATCAAGACGATACAAGTTGCCTCCCCTGACATAACAAAGTGACAGAAGCTGTCTCTCTCACATGGCCATAATAGTTTAGGTTACCTCCTCTAACATGACCAATTCAAATGGACATGTTTTGCGTCCCCTGACCTGATCAAGTGACGTGTTACTGCCCCTGTGCTATCTCCCCTAACATGACCAAGTCACGTGTGTTATCTCCCCTTACATGACCAAGTCACATGTGTTACCTCCCCTGATAGGACCAGATCAAGGTGACATGTGTTACCTCCCCTGATAGGACCAGATCAAGGTGACATGTGTTATCTCCCCAGATATGACCAAGTCAAGGTGACATGTGTTACATATCCCCTGACATGACCAAGAGATATGTGTTACCTCCCCTGACATGACCAAGAGATATGTGTTACCTCCCCTGACATGACCAAGAGATATGTGTTACCTCCCCTGACATGACCAAGAGATATGTGTTACCTCCCCTGACATGACCAAGAGATATGTGTTACCTCCCCTGACATGACCAAGAGATATATGTTACCTCCCCTGACATGACCAAGAGATATGTGTTAATTACCTCCCCTGTTTTATCTCCCACAGTTGGAATACGGTGTAACAACATCCACCTAGTGTGTGGCAGTATTGTCTCCCTTATGTCTGTACTTGAAGCCACGCTGAACCGGTTTGCTGCCAAACTTCACCTCAGGTGAGAACATTTTGTATTCACACTTTCTCCAGAAGATTCAAACATGTAGTTCAGACTGTTGATCAGGATTCTATAAAGTCAATACTAGTTACTTTACGCCATATTCTATGTTGTCATACTAAATTGAGCACATCTGTGAAGATTCCATCACTCTAATCAAATACAGTAAGTCTGAGTGATATTGTTACATTAATTCTGTGCTGTGTTGTATGTTACTACAGTAAGTCTGAGTGATATTGTTACATTAATTCTGTGCTGTGTTGTATGTTACTACAGTAAGTCTGAGTGATATTGTTACATTAATTCTGTGCTGTGTTGTATGTTACTACAGTAAGTCTGAGTGATATTGTTACATTAATTCTGTGCTGTGTTGTATGTTACTACAGTAAGTCTGAGTGATATTGTTACATTAATTCTGTGCTGTGTTGTATGTTACTACAGTAAGTCTGAGTGATATTGTTACATTAATTCTGTGCTGTGTTGTATGTTACTACAGTAAGTCTGAGTGATATTGTTACATTAATTCTGTGCTGTGTTGTATGTTACTACAGTAAGTCTGAGTGATATTGTTACATTAATTCTGTGCTGTGTTGTATGTTACTACAGTAAGTCTGAGTGATATTGTTACATTAATTCTGTGCTGTGTTGTATGTTACTACAGTAAGTCTGAGTGATATTGTTACATTAATTCTGTGCTGTGTTGTATGTTACTACAGTAAGTCTGAGTGATATTGTTACATTAATTCTGTGCTGTGTTGTATGTTACTACAGTAAGTCTGAGTGATATTGTTACATTAATTCTGTGCTGTGTTGTATGTTACTACAGTAAGTCTGAGTGATATTGTTACATTAATTCTGTGCTGTGTTGTATGTTACTACAGTAAGTCTGAGTGATATTGTTACATTAATTCTGTGCTGTGTTGTATGTTACTACAGTAAGTCTGAGTGATATTGTTACATTAATTCTGTGCTGTGTTGTATGTTACTACAGTAAGTCTGAGTGATATTGTTACATTAATTCTGTGCTGTGTTGTATGTTACTACAGTAAGTCTGAGTGATATTGTTACACTCATTCTGTACTCTGTTGTATATTGCAGTAAGTCTGAGTCGTCGGTGCGTGTGGTTCGGGCACAGTTAGACAGTGGTGAGAGGGTGGTTGGAGTTCGCTACCCACTCATCCTTCTGTCAGAGGTGAAGAAAGTCCTGAAAGAACAGCACATGGTGGAGAAGGTACAGCTCTCTCAGTCTGTGAGTATATTTGGAGTGTGAAATTTTCGTCGTAAAATTTGATATAATTATTTGAAATGAACCAGTTAATTGGTCTTACCGTATTTATCTTGTAATAAGCCCATCCCCCTACTCACAGTCAGATTATGTGTGGGCCCCCTTGAATAATTTCATAATTATACGATAAATAATAAGTGATAGTAATTTTTAGCTACTATGTCCCAAAGGGCTAAGTGAGTTTATGCTGTGTTGCAGCATCACTCCATGCACCATCACATATTTTTTCTAAAACAAAATGACAGAAGTAGTTTGACAAATTTGGCATGGATTCTCCCTGAGTCAAGGGAATTTAATGTTTTATAACTTAAGGTCAAGTATCGGCATTTACTTGTCTGTGCTTTTAGACAAATAATGAATACTTAGAATTTCATGACTCTGGGCTTCACCCAACCAATAAGCCAGAAGAGTGATGGGGCAAAGTTATTCATTTGAAAGAATCGAATAAGACATATCATTTTCTTATTATCGTCACAAAAGAAATCTATTTGTGTAAAGATGATTAGTTGATTTGTATATATATGCATATATATGTTGGGTTCTTGTTAATGACAGATTTACTTCTTAGGGGATTGGAAGACTGTTTGAATTGCTGGTTATTGCAATATTCTTGTTGGCAATGATACAATTTTAAATACAGGTGTTCTCCTATGGATAACATTTTGGCCGTTTTAGTTTTAACGGTTGAACCAGTTGGACCACAGTTGTTCGTTTATTAAATAAGGTCGGACCTAGTAATCTGATGCTGCTTTCAGGCAAGCCTTGACAAAGCCTTGCAGGGCTTGCATAAACATTTGCAGGTCCGCCAGAATTTATACCCAAAATTGTTACATTTAAAAACTGACAAACCGTTTGTTCCGCATAAACGAAAAGGCCTTTTGTTTCAGGTACTTATCACTCAAAAGAAACCTGATCATACAATGTACTTGTCTGCACTATTACTTCTCAGTAACCAAAAGGCCTAGGGTGATGATATTTGGCCAGTAGCTTGCTGGGATGAAGGGCTACCAATTTTGTTCAAATGAATGACCCTTCATTCATTTTCAAGGTCACACGGGTCAAATATGTTAAAATCTTTTAACGATTTCTTCTGAATAACCAACAGGCCTAGGTAGAGATACTGGGATAAAGGGCTACCAAGTTTGTTCAAATTAATAACCTTGTTTTATGTGTATATGTGTATGGTGTCTTTATTCAGACCTGTCTAAGCAAAACCCTGTGTACAATAGAAACCTGACCTTCAGTCTTCTAGATCCACTTCTATGTACCCTGGTAAATAGAGCTAGTTAACAGCTGCCTTATCCAGACTACAGTTATTCATCTTAATGATGTTTGTCCACTGTATTTTAGTGTTTATGGGGGATTTTATAGAGTTCTTCGTTGAATAGTATTGAGTTATTCTGTTAGGGTTCCTCATATGCATGTATCATATCAAACTCTACATCTGGAACATGGGAAATCTTTTTGACTGTATTAATCTGATTTAATTATAGGCCGTAACCTTATCTTCCGTGTGAAAATTGATGAATGTCTATAATTAGTGTATGGATTTAAAGGCTGTGTAAGAGCTGGCTGTACAACCCTTAGCTAGTAATCGGGGTTATCTGAGCAAGCACCACTCTATCTTCAAAAGAAACTGTGTACACATCTTAAGCTGCAGTATCAATCAGGGCCGACCAATAGGCTTGTAACTCCCCTAACAGATGATAATTGACTAATTTTTGACATTGATTTCCAAACTTTGGCAATTTAAGACTACACTGCGGGCAAGGAGAGAGCTCTGCTGTGCATACTTAGGGTCCTATCAAGCATATTGGGTTCTGACTTGATATTGACTAGTTTTTCTTTAGCAGATTAACACAAATCAATTTAGGTTTGTTCCAGTCCACGGCTGATTGCATTACCATGTTCAGTGTTTAGGGTAAAACTCTGAAGACTGATTTCGAAGTTAAACATAATTGAATTTGATCGCTTACAGTAGATTTCAGATCGTTTACGCTCGAATTTTAATAGTAAAACTGTTGGAAATTGCCCAAAACTTCACACATATTGATTAGTTTTAAAAATATTAGATAAAATATGAAGGAAGAATGATGAGATTGTAATTGTCTCTCGTACATAATGTTAAACCCTATTAGCCTGACACAAGGTTAACCACTTGACACATGTTCCTCTTTCTGCCATGAGATTCATCACTGGATTACGGTTAGGTTTCTATACGGACCAATCAAATTAAGGAAATATAAGTAGTCATGACCGAATGGTTGTTGGTTCGAGTCATGGCACAGCACTGTGTTGCATCTTTGAGCAAGATACTTTACTCCGCTTGTTCCAATCCACTCAGCTGTAAATGAGTACATGGTTGGGCAGTGCTAGAATTGTTGAATGCTAGCTGTGAGCTTCGAAATGGCAGCACCGGCTGTATGCTCCCCAGGGAGTTGAGAAAGATATTTGCTGGTTGCAAAGGCCCAATAACAACAGATAATAATTAGTCAACTACTTTGAGACGACTGACGAACTAGGTTGTGATAAAGCGGTATATAAGAAACCTCAAATTATTATTATGATTATTACATCGTAAGCAATTAAAAAAGTAACTTGTGTTTCTGTAATTTCTCTACCCTGCCCGGAAGATTTTGTGCTGATTTAGAGAAGAACTGTGAACTCATTCACCCCTGAAGACACATTTGAACTCTTCCAATCCAAAGGTTGGAATAGTTTATTATGAAATTTCAGGGGTGGAGTTAAGGCAAATTTAAGACAGAGTTATGGCCCTTTGCTCACAGTGCATTACATTGTTTGGGACATCAGGTACACTGTCACCATCCTCGATATCCAGGGTTTATGCTCACTTTGGATCTCTACACCGCTGGAATATGTCATAGCAAAATTGAATGCACAGGGCTAGCTATTTGATTGGTGTCGGGTAAAAAAACAACCTGACCAATCACTAGGCTGATACTTGTCCTTTGAAGATTACAGAGGAGCGACGCCCGACTTCAAAGCCAGTTCGTTTTACCGTTACACGACAGTGAGATTCTTTTGATTTACATCAAAGGATCACACTAGTCTTCTCGTCTCATCCACATGATGCTGCACTCTGAGCCTTCACTGAAATTTAGTTCTTGAGTCCAGTATATATACAGAGTTATGGTCCCTTCCATCATGAAGCCAAATTTATACAGAGTTATGGTCCATTCCTTTATGAAACCAAATTTTTACAGAGTTATGGTTCCTTCCATCACAAAACCAAATTTATACAGAGTTATCGTCCCTTCCATAACGAAACATAATTTTGTTTAGAGATGGGGACTCTAGATTGCTAGCAATTTATTCCAATCTTTATCTTTTAGATTGACAGCCTTGTACATCTGTGAGAATGTTTCAACATGCTATTGCTATGTTTCTAGGTGTTGAAGAGAAATCCTGATGGTAGTATTGCTGCAGGTGGAAGTGGAGCTTCGAATGGTTGTGAAGATGACGATGGGAAGCAGGAAGTGGGTTTGTTGGTGAATGAGGAAGTAACTCCCGTTAATGCTAAGTCTCTTGCTCGTGCTTTGAGACCACCTGTCACTCTTAAAAATTTCTTCAAATCTGCTGGGCAGAAGAAGTCCGAGAATATCTGTGAGAATATTTCGATATGTGAGTCAGGTCCTCCATCACAGGCTGTCATAGACCCTGACTTGTGTGAAAAAGACAATGATAAGGACTCCAATTTGTCTCCATGGGATGATGACACAAAATCAGACAAAAAGGGCAAAGTTAACAATTCAGCAGAAAGTGACAATAACCAGGTTAAATCTGAGTCAAAGTCGGATCCAGAAAGGTCAGGTTCTAATGCAAGTGACCTAGAAAGCTCAGTTACAAAGGGAAGTAACTCTAAAGAGACAGGTTCTGATGGTGGGACTATCACAAAAGCAGAACTTAAAGAAAAAAAACATAGAACTCAAGCTTCCAATAGTACTAAATCTCCAAAACCAGATTCAAACTCGGGGAAACAAAATCTGTCGAAGAAACGTAGTGCAGAGAGCAGCACGTCTTCCAGAGAAGCTAAACGACCTCGGCAGTCAAACATCATGTCAATGTTTGCCAAGGCTACTGCCAAGAAGGAAGCTAAACCGAACATGAGCTGTCCAATATGTGGGAAGGAGTTTGATAGTAAAGTAAAAAATGATGAAATCAACCAACATGTAGATAACTGTCTCATAGAATGATGTAGCAATAACTTAGATCTGTTAGTATAACTGGGCTAATGGGGGCTAGGGTTACAGGGTGGGCTAATGGGGGCTAGGGTTACAGGGTGGGCTAATGGGGGCTAGGGTTACAGGGTGGGCTAATGGGGGCTAGGGTTACAGGGTGGGCTAATGGGGGCTAGGGTTACAGGGTGGGCTAATGGGGGCTAGGGTTACAGGGTGGGCTGATGGGGGCTAGGGTTACAGGGTGGGCTAATGGGGGCTAGGGTTACAGGGTGGGCTGATGGGTGCTAGGGTTACAGGGTTGATAAGTAACAGTGGGTTAGTTGGCATTGGAGGTCACTCGGTTAATAAATACTGGCTGACACTGGGTATTTGAGATCACTCCATTAATAAGGACTAATGGACACTGGGTATTTGGGGTCACTCCATTAATAAGTACTAATGAACACTGGGTATTTGGGGTCACTCCGTTAATAAGTACTTGCTGACACTGGGTATTGGAGGTCACTCGGTTAATAAGTACTTGCTGACACTGGGTATTTGAGATCACTCCGCTAATAAGTACTTGCTGACACTGGGTATTGGAGGTCACTCGGTTAATGAGTACTGGCTGACACTAGGTATTTGAGGTCACTCCGTTAATAAGTACATGCTGACACTGGGTATTTGGCGTCACTCCGTTAATAAGTACATGCTGACACTGGGTATTTGGCGTCACTCCGTTAATAAGTACATGCTGACACTGGGTATTTGGCGTCACTCCGTTAATAAGTACATGCTGACACTGGGTATTTGGCGTCACTCCGTTAATAAGTACATGCTGACACTGGGTATTTGGGGTCACTCCATTAATGAGTACTAATGAACACTGGGTATTTGGGGCCACTCCGTTAATAAGTACTAACTGACACTGGGTATTAGAGGGCACTCCGTTAATAAGTACTAACTGACACTGGGTATTAGAGGGCACTCCGTTAATAAGTACTAACTGACACTGGGTATTAGAGGGCACTCCGTTAATAAGTACTAACTGACACTGGGTATTAGAGGGCACTCCGTTAATAAGTACTTTCTGACACTGGGTCTTAGAGGTCACTCCGTTAAAAAGTACTTGCTGACACTGGGGATTTGAGATCACTCCGCTAATAAGTACTAATGGACACTTGGTATTAGAGGTCACTCCGAAAAAAAGAACTTGCTGACACTGGGTATTTGGGGTCACTCCATTAATAAGTACTAGTGAACACTGGGTATTTGGGGTCACTCCTTTAATAAGTACTTGCTGACACGGGGTATTAGAGGTCACTCCGAAAAAAAGAACTTGCTGACACTGGGTATTTGAGATCACTCCATTAATAAGGACTAATGGACACTGGGTATTTGGGGTCACTCCTTTAATAAGTACTTGCTGACATTGGGTATTAGAGAACCCTCCGCTAATAAGTACTAATGGACTCTGGGTATTAGAGGTCACTACGTTAATAAGTACTTGCTGACACTGGGTATTTGGGGTTTTCAACAGTAAAATGTGAAATGAAGTTTCACAGATTTTGTTGTCAATAATTTGATAGCGCTCAGAAAAATTATTACCATGTAATTTGCTGCATGCTGCACCTTAACATTGTGAAATAGCTATCATGTGTAGTGTGAATGTTCTTCTCTGTGTGTTAAACAGTAAGAAATATAGCTGTTTGGTGCCTTTATCTTCAAAGATGTCATTACAAACGGATACCTGCATTCCTTACAGCTTTGGTAGTGAGAGAGAGGATTAAACAAATGGTACGTTGGATTGCTAGCCAGGGATGTTTTAAATGATGATGAATTAACTGTCGACTAATATGTTATGGACATGAAAAGTTTTGTGTTTTTAAATGATGATAAATATGTATTAAGCCTGGTGCATGCATTGATTGTTTTACTTTTATCGTCGGAAGAAATATCATGGTCGTTTGACATATGCGTATGTTTTACGTTCTGTTGTTGATAGGGAGGGCTCGGCTGTACACGGACTGGCTTGTGTGTATACCTCCTTACATAGAAAACTGAATTATTAATGCAATCTAGATGTATCAAACTTCATTTGTTACCCAACATACTAAAATCAATTTTAATTTTCGTTTTTTAAAGATTAATGTTTCCAAGTTTTTTGCTCATCTATCACAAGTTGTTGGCGAGCTTATGCCCTGAAAAGGCTTTTGCTGTTTGTACAGCAAAAACGTTTTCATTAGTTAAAACATTTGTTTGGATGGCACAGCCTGACAGTGGATAACACACTGGTCTTACACCATGGTGGCTGGGGTTTGATTCCATGATCAGAGGTGAAAAGGTATAGGGTAACCTGCCCAACCATGTGGGTTTTCTCCTGGTACTCTGGTTTTCTCCTGGTACTCTGGTTTCCTCCCACATTAAGACCCCCTGTGTGCTATTTGTTACATCCTGGCCAACAAGAGTTGATTAATATAAGTTGAGATAACTCATTTCATAATTGTTGTCAAATAAATAAAATATCTATTCATAATGCCAGAAGGGATTTGCTGGTTCGAAATCCAAGATGTGTTCCATGGCCTTTGCATGTCCAAAACATGTTCAACTTAAATAAAGCTGATTTGGACAAAACGTTTTGACATATAATTCTCACTTGGCCCTTACCAAATTTTCAGTCATTATCCAAAATGGCTACACTGGCCTCCGATCAGCTGTGGTATTCTTGAATTGTTTTTAAGGTTCAACAGATGTGCCTGTTATTGTGCTGACCATATGCAACTATTTGGGTGAATAAGAAACCCAACTTATTCTAGTTCAAATTACAGCTAAAACACAGGTTTTATTGTCTCACTGTCATGAAGTGGAAGTGAGACTAAGGTGTTCCTTTTTTGCCGACGGCGTCAACATTAAGTTTTTGTGTTTACCCGATAAGTTAGTTTCTCTGAAAGTATAAGTGCTACACCAACCAAACTTGGACCATAGATGCATCGTAGGTAGTACATCTCAACCCATGCATCAAATGCTTGATGCAGCCTACCTTTCATGGTCCATTGACTTTGTCAGCATCTCAATCAACATTAAGTTTTTGCGTGTAAGTTAGTTTCTCTGACATGTGCATTGATGGTCAAAGCGGGGCATAGGCTAGACATATCAATCCAAATGGCTTGTTTTATAATGTAGGTAAGTATAAATTCAAGAACATCAATGTTTTAATTTCAATCTTGATAATATATACACATTTAATAAATAATGAAATCTGAGGTATTGCCGTTATGTGGTATAACAGTTGTGGAGTAAGGCGTCAGTGTACATCACTAAAACTATGAAATGCATATTTCCACTTTGGTATCTGTTGGATTTTAACAGTTTGAGGGATCATAAAGTCTTCAATCTGATATGTGGCATGTTTTGGAATGATTTGATGTACAAAAGAGCATAAAATGATTCTAATTGTAGTGAAATTATTTCAATCTGAATATCATCTGACAGAATTTTATTTAGAATTACATTACAGTGGATGAGGATGAAATACAACAGGTGCTATTTGTTTGCCATACAGCTTTCATAAGGTGCTTTCTATATTTTCAAAATTAATAGAAATCAACATATTTTTATCAAATATTTATCTTTTGAAAGATATTAAAATAGAAGCATTTTTCAGACATTGTTATGTTAGTTTGGAGGGGAAGGAATCCTTTTTGTTTTCATTTTGTAATCTAACCAGTCCCCCTGCCAACACAGCCGAGACACCCTCCAGTAAATCTGGGTTTTATATGTGTTATATATATCACTCTGTGATACTTTACAATGAAGGTGATGTGCTGATAAAAGTGCAATAATTATATTGGAGTGTTTACGTGAAATATTGTCTGCTAGAAAAGAATTTCTAATTAAAATAGTCTGACAATCATACAGATATCGGTCCACTTTTGTATCTTATCTCTCTGACTGTTTTAATTATGTGAAGTATGTGAAGATTCATTCCAAGGTATGCAGCAATACTATATTTTGTTAAATTTATTTGCCTTAACTCCACCCCTGAAATTTCATAATGAACTATTCCAACCTTTGAATTGGAAGAGTTCAAATGTGTCTTCAGGGGTTAATGAGTTAACCTTATCCGTTACAGGTACTCATTTCAAATTTCATTTTGGAATCAAAGTCGGGTTAGTAAGCAACTTTTCTTGATGAAACATTATAACAGGTTTTCAATTTTGATTTTTTTTTTCGTGCCTGGCTCAATAAATAAAGTGTCGGTAAACTAATTTAACCAATGAAATGTCAAGGTCATTGCTGTGTAGAGTCAAGGTTACAGTTGAATGTTATATGGATGAAATTTGTAAGACATGCCGAATTTACCTGTGAATTTTGAATAATCCAAATTATTTTATGTTCGCATCAGCCACAATTAAAACTACTTCGGAAATTGTGAATCTCAGAGAGGTGCTTTAGCGAAATTGTGAATTTCTTGACCCTGGGGTCTCACGTTTCCCCCTGGGGAGGGGGTAAACTTTACTATAGTTTATATAGGGAAATCACATTTTGGACCAACATTTGTTTAATTTCCATTGGAAGTAATTCAATTTGGGT